>NC_137015.1:28527130-28587130 GCF_032717465.1 Coenobita brevimanus
ACCCTCAAAATACACACGATTTTTATGTATTTAGCTGTAGTTTATGAGTACTAAGTCATTACGTCACATTGCCACGAGACTCACACCAGTTCTACTCATATCACACTCACATCGAATATGGTCAGTCTTTTCCTGCGCTTCTGTTGTCCACCTTCTTCCTTGCTCTCTCTCCTACCCTTCCAGCTGTTCTGTTAACTCTCTCCCTCCCGTCCCCTCCCTTTCCCCTGTTTTTTCCAGCAAATTTCACCTCCTTTATCTCCCCCCGCAATCGTGCCTGCTTCCTACCCTCCTTGCCAACCTTTCGCCCCCTCATCAGTCTGTCTTCTAAACTCTTCTGCCCCCAGTCCTACCTTTCCTTCCTTCCTTCCTACTCCTTCATTCTTCTAGGTCATCCACCTGCCCCCACATTTGACCCACACCTCCACCCTCGCCTTACTCTCCCTTCCTTCTGTCATCTATTCTACCCCTCTTTCCTTCCTTCCAAACACACACCTACCCCGTCCTACCTTTCACTTACTCATCCTACTTGTTCCCTCCAGCTCCTTCAGTCTCTCACTTACCCCACGCCACTCCTTTCGCTGCTCGCCAACCGCTCACATATCCAATCTTATCCTTTTGTACCTCTCTACCCGTACCTCTCTTCTCTCTCTCCAGCCAGCTTTCTGATCTGCATGCTCCTTCTACTCCTCTCCTTGTCCTGCCTCATATCAACTTGCCTTGAAGCACCATCTGACCATCTCCCTGTCCACCTACCGTTCTTGCCCTCCTGCCCTGTGTCCTTTCCCCACACTCCTGCCCAGCCACCCTTAGACACCCTCTGACCGCCTTCCTACCCTCCCGTGTTACCCTCCTGCCTTTCCTGCCTGCCTACCATTCTTGCCCACTTACTTACCGGTCCTGCCTTGTTCCTGCCTTCCCTTCTGCCCAATTGTCCAAAGTCCCTTAACTGTGATAACTCATTTTTGACAGTATTTTGAACTTTGTTTTCCATTGGAACTGATAACTGATGGTTCTGTTTTAGATATCAGTTTTATGATATTACTCGTGTATAAGAAGCCAACAGCGTGTGGTGGTAAATGGTTATTTTAGTCCCTATTGTACAGTTGAATCAAGTGTACTGCAGGGTAGTGTACTTTGGCCTCTGCCCTTCATCCTTTTTTCTTGTGATATGTAGTGTGGGATTTCATCTAAAATGACTGCGTATACCGATTTTGCGTCTTTATATGCACCCATTTCTTCTGCGGAGAGAATTAAAGTTGCCAGTACTCTAAGCTATGATAGACCAGGTTATTAGTTGATGTGAATAGTGGGGTATGAAACTAAACTCTGCAAAAACTCAGACTTATTGTCATTAAATGTAGGACATTCCTTCCTGCGCACCCTGAAATGGTAATCAACGACTCTGTAGTCAGTAAATGAACTTAAGTTGCTACGTGTTACCTTTTTGAAACTCACTTTTGAGATACATTGGCGCCCAGTTTCCTCATCAACATCTCAGAAGATTGAGCTACTAGAAAAACGTATATATATTTTTTTCTATCTTTTTTCGAGTGGTGCGTGTGTTCGAAAGAGTTTTTATTCGTTCTTCCCTTCTTTGAATACTGCTCACCTGTCTGGCTCTCTGCTGCTGTGTCTAATTGAAGACCTGGATTATTATTATTATTATTATTATTATTATTTTAGGTTGCTGTTGCCTTATCTGAATCTGCTTCTTGAATATCCTCGTCTGGTTGGGTGTCTGCCTCTGCCTCTTAATATATTTCATTAATTCGGACCCTCCTTTGCATAGTAAACCACCGCCACCCTTCCAGCAAGTCCGTGTGACCAGATGTTCATTAGATGTAAACAATCAGGCCTTTCCTCGTGCTATACAAAACACATCACGGTACTCTCAGTGTTTTATTCCGTCAGTCACTAAACTCTGCAGTACTCTTACAGGTGATGTGAATGAAGAGATTGTTCAGGCGTTTAAAACTGGGGTTAATGTACTTTTGTTCAGGTAGTAATTGTCCCTTGGCCGTTTGTATCCCACAGTTAACTTGTTGGAGATATATATGTTGGCTGCATATAGTCCCTGTAGTGAGGCTCATATTTAGTGTCTTTATTAATAATAATAATAATAATAATAATAATAATAATAATAGTAGTAGTAGTAGTAGTGATAATAATAATAATAATAGCAATAATAATGATGATGGTAATAATAAGAATAATAATAAACTAAATAATAATAATAATAATAATAATAATAATAATAATGATAATAATAATAATAATAATCGTACTACAAAACCATTATATCCAAGTTAAGGGAAACGTCTTGTAATGCTGGTGTTCGTGTATTCTATAGCTACTCCCGCCAGTTCGACAGGCTCCCCTAAGCTGAGTAAAATCGTCGGGTGGTAACAGAATTAAGCACAGAAGACGTCCTCTGGGTGAAGGGGCGAAGCACTCCTTTACCCTACCCCTTCTACTTCCCTTCTACTCCCCCACGTACCCTTCTTGCCCACCATCCTACCCTTCTCCAACCCTACTTCTTCCCCACCCTCCAACACCCCTCCTCTTATGCACACTTGTACCCTCCTACCCTATTCTACTTCCCTTCTACCCTTCCTGTCTTCCTCCTACCCTTCCTGCCCTCCTCCTATCCCCACTGCCCCACCCTCCTGCCCACTTGCCATGAAACACTCTCTTCCCTTCTTGCCCTGCTGCCACTCTTGCCCACCCTCTCCTCCCAGCCCACCCCTGCTCCACCCTCCTGCCCACCTACCCTTAATCACCGCCTGACCACCGTTCAAACAGCAGGCTTGTTAACGCGCTAATTACCCCACAAGAAGCCATTAGCGGTGTCGTTAATGAGCTCAGATTGTGGTTTACGCGCAGGGGGCCCGTGTGACCTCGCTTCACCCGTAAGTAGCACTGTAAGTAGGTGGGTAAGTAGGCCTGGTGAATAAAGATATAAGTTAGTACGGTGGGTTGGCTAAATGCACCGAGGGATGCTTGGATAGATGGGTAGGTAGGTAGGTGACTAGGTAAGTGGACAGGTAAGTAGGTATGTAGGTAGGTAAGGAAGTGTTTAAGGAGGTTGCATAGGTGAGGAAATAAGGTGGTGTAATAGGCTGGGTAAATGCACTGAGGGTTGCTTGGATAAATGGGTTGGTAAATAGATAGATTAAGTAAGGAAGTGAGTAGGTGAGTAGATAAATAGATGAGTAGATGCATAAGTTTATTGGTAGGCAGGTGTATCGTTTGGTAGGTAAATAGACAAATTGCTAAGAGGTAAAGGAATAAGTGGATGGACAAATGAATTGGTTGTTGTTGTTGTTGATATTATTATTATGCCTCCGCCCTCTTGTGGTGGAGGAGGCATTAAGTGATTGGTATGGCCGTGCGTGCGTGCGTGGGTCCTTGCGTCCGTAACACTCTTGTGGGTGGATGTCTGAACCCATCGACGGTTGTCCATCAGATTTTTATCAGTGATGCAGTATGAGGAGATGATGAACTGATCGGGTCAGGTGGGTCAAGAGTCAAGGTCATATAGGGTCCTTGTGGGCGCGGTATCTCTTGAACCCCTCGACGGATTTCGATCAAACTTTTGTCAGTTATACAGTATGAAGGAACGATTAACTGATTAGTCAGCAAAACTGAGGGGTCAAAGGCCAAGGTCATATGAGGTCGATTTAATTTATCTTTAGTCTCATTTCACCCCACAATGAACCCTGCCATGGAGATTGTATGGCGAGCCCGTGTGCAAGGCTTGGTGGAGACATACCTAACGACGCTCTGCGTCAGCAGCTCGGCGCCCAAGTTCTCGGCGTTTCATTGTTGTCAGTGCTATTGATGTGTGATCCCAAGCCCTGCCAGGCATACATATAATGAGCTGGATAAATCCGTCCACTTCAACCGGAGACCTTTTGTTATGCAGGTGTGTGTTTAATGTTTGTGTGTTGAGTGAGCTACGTGAGGTGAACAAATGTGTTGTGTTTGTGAAACCGTACGTATTAAAATGAGGGCATAATCACCTGTTATATGGGTTGTATTTTTGTTGGTGTTGAACTGTAGAAGTCATATCGCAGGCTGACAAGTGAAACCCCTGTCTGTTTGAAGAGGCCAGTGTCTGAGAAGAGTATTTGTACGAGTATGTGGAGGAGGGTCGTGGATGATGCTGTTTGACTGGACAGTGTTGGGCAGCATTGATCTGTGTAATCGTGAAGCGTGATAGGGAGTGCTGGAGGAGATAATCTCAGTGAAGGGGTTTAAAGACACTGAATGGGCTGGTGGGAAGTTATTTGTGTTTACTTTGTGGTGGGGAGGTGGGGTAGTTTATGTTTGCAAGGAAGGGATGGACTGAAACAGTAACCTGTGTGCCTCCCTTTTTCAAGTGGACCTTGACTAAGAGCACTTTCGACTCTTGGTGACGATAATTAGTCCTCGTGGTTTTTGTTTTGCAGTCGTAGTTGTAGTTTTAGCTTCAGGTTTATCTGAACGTGAGCTCGGTAGAGTGCAGGTTCAAAATGCCCTTCTGCTACAGTCTGTCATCCTCCTTTGAGGAGAGGGAAGAAAATGAGGGACGTTATTATAACCGGGCTGCTCCGCAGTTCTATTATATTGATACCACCACGTGAAAGCGTCCTTCGCCAATACCTTTTGTGCTATACATCCATTTACTATTTTGCAGGCTTTCTCCTTTGTTTTGTGATACGCTGAAGAAAATCCGAGCGGTCAAAAAAAAATAAATAAATAAAATCGGTTAATCTTTCCTTACACTGCCGGTCCCGCTTTGGTGTTTCATTTGGGCAGAACCTAGGCAGTTTGGTTCAGCAGAGAGGAATCTTATCAGTCAGAGGGTTTAACTTGCAATTGACCTTTTCATTGGCTTTGAACGCACTTGGGTGTTTTGTTCATGCTAACACAAGACGATTTCGTTCAGCAGAGACCCTAGCGGTTGTGAGGGTCGCTGTACTGATAAATTGGGTGTGGAAACCAAATGACGTAAACCCCCCTCTAATCCAGTCTAGCCACGGACACACTCAGTTCCCATTTTCTTTTTCCATGTTCTTATTTACATACTCCATTAAGTTTTTACTGTGCCGTTTTTCTCTGATACAGTACTTCCGGTTTGTTTGTTTGTTTGGTTTACGTTACTTTTCCTTGCTATTTTTTTTGTTGCTTTAAAATATTACTCTGGTATACTGTTTTCCTTTTATGTTTATTGATATGTTTTCATACACGTCTCTCTATAATCTGTTTTATTACCTTTTCTGATTTCTTGTTTCTGATTTTGTATTGTTTCCTCTTTGTGTTGATTGCAAGCATTGTCATCGATATATTTTTGCTGATGTTCCATGGCAATCTTTCTTCTCTAGTGATCCCAATTCTACCCAGTCCCACATTTGCGACTTAATACTAGCTGGTATGGATTTATTCATGCCAAGTCAACAGTTCACTAAAAGATCAAACTCTCCAAAATGGTTTGATGGCAATTGTGCCAGAGCAACAGCCCAAAAGTGATTAGCATATAACTCTTACTTAAAATAAAAAACGCCTGAATCACTCTCCCATTTTAAAATTGCTAGAAATCATGCAAAAGCTGTATTAAATCTATCTAAATCAAACTTTCTTCAAAAGCAAGCATCAGAACTACTTAACAACCCTAATGACAATAGAATATTCTGGTCAACTCTTAATTCTTTCAATAATAACTTTAACAAGTCATCTTCCATTCCCCCACTAAAATCTTCTGATGGCAATATTACAAATGACCCACGTGGGAAAGAAGATATCTTTGCTAGTACCTTTGCAAGAAACTCTACCATAGATGATACCAGCCAGAATGTCTCAGTACTGGAACTTGATTCTCCCGAAATTGCCCCACTTAAAATACAGACAAGATTTGTAAAATCCATCCTAGACAATTTACCTACCAACAAAGCTCCAGGCCCAGATGGAATTCCGCCAATTGTTTTGAAAAAGTGTTCCCTTGAACTTGCCTCTGTCCTAGCTAAATTATTCAGACTATGCATACGTACTTCTTTATAACCAAATTCATGGAAAGAAGCCAATATCCACCCAGTTCCGAAGAAAGGAAGTTCGTCTGACCCCTCCAATTACAGACCAATAGCTGTCACATCTTCTCTTGGTAAGGTATTTGAAACTTTAATTAATAAGCATATTGTTAAACATCTTGAATCCAACAACTTAATTAGTGATAGACAATACGGTTTTCGCCACGAAAGATCCACCATTGACATACTCAGTCTCTTAACTCATACCATCCATCAATCAATTGATCTACATGGAGAAACTCATGCAGTAGCTCTTGATATCTCTAAAGCTTTCGACAGAGTATGGCACTGTTCCCTGCTGTCCAAACTCCCTTGCTGTGGACTAACGTCTTTTGTTCCTTTGATTTCTTCTTATCTTAGTGACAGGAAAATAAGAGTAAAAGTAGATGATGTATATTCGAATTTCCACTCAATTAACGCTGGCGTGCCGCAGGGATCAGTTCTGGCGCCAACCCTATTTCTGGTTCATATTAATGATCTCTTATCTGTCATTCACAATCCCATTCACTCATATGCAGATGACTCAACACTACATAGTTCATTCACACTCAGACATCCATTTACAAAGTCTAATATCTCTACCTCACAACTCAGTACAGCCATCTCCATAAATCAAGATCTATCTACAATCAGTGAATGGGGACAAAACAACTTTGTCTCTTTTAATGCTAGTAAAACTAAATATATACAGTTTATTAATAGACAGATATTACCAGATTCGTACATTACCTTCAGTGCTACTGATATTCCCATCTCCAAAAGTATTGAAATTCTTGGTGTCTCAACAGTGCCCTCAGCTGGACCTCTCATGTCAGATCACTTGCTAAAACCGCCTCAAAGAAACTTGGATTATTGTACAGAGTCCGTAACTTCTTCGCCGATGAGCAGTTAGCTATAATTTATAAGAGTCATGTGCGCTGTCAGCTTGAATATTGCTCACCCTTGTGGAATGGTTGTGGAGAGGTTGCATTAAGACAACTAGACAAAATTCAGAATAAAGCTGTTAGAATCATTAACAACCCTGCCATTACATATAAACTACCTCCCCTGCAAGTAAGAAGGAATGTTGCCTCCCTTGCATTATTTTACAGATATTTTTTTGGCAAATGCTCAGACGAAGTTGCGTCCATGGTGCCACCTCTCCATGCCTTCCCTCGTGCTACACGGGCATCTGGTAGCGCTCATGACTGGAATGTCACTCAACCATATTGCAGAACTTCTGTATCAGAATTCTTTCATTCCCCGAACTGCATCTCTCTGGAACTCGCTTCCCCAGAGTTGTTTTCCTCCAAACTTCAACCTACAACTGTTCAAGTCTAACTGTTACAGATATTTTATGAACAGAGGGCACCAGTAATCTGGTGTATGGATTATTTTTTTTTCCCCATTTGTTTTTCCTTCCTCCGTTCTGTTATTTAAAAAAAAAAAAAAAGTAGCCAGATAGATATATACAGTAGGTAGATAGATAGACATATAAAGAGTAAGAGAGAGAGTAATGTGGACTTATATATGTTCTGTTTTCTGTTATGGAGCTAATATATTTTTATGGTTGGTATGGTGCATCAACGAATGTATTTCCCGTCTCACTAGGCGCCATCTTAATGCCTTCCACATTTTGTGTCTTCCTTTACCTATTTCTGGATGTTAACTACCCCGCTGAGATGGGGGAAATTGCGGTAGGGTGGTGGTGGTGGTGGTGGTGATGGTGGTGGTGGTGGTGGTGGTGGTGATGGTGGTGGTGGTGGTGGTGGTGGTGGTGCTGGTGGTGGTGCTGGTGGTGGTGCTGGTGGTGGTGATGGTGGTGGTGGTGGTGGTGGTGCTGGTGGTGGTGCTGGTGGTGGTGATGGTGGTGGTGATGGTGGTGGTGGTGGTGGTGGTGCTGGTGGTGGTGGTGGTGGTGGTGATGGTGGTGGTGATGGTGGTGGTGGTGCTGGTGCTCGTGGTGGTGGTGATGGTGGTGTTTTTTTTTTTTTTTTTTTTTTTGTATTTTTTTGCCCCATACAATAACGTTTTTATTTTATTATAACTGACAGGCGATTTTTTTTTTCACATATTACAAGAATAGTACAAAGGAGTATCAAGGAGTGTAATTAAAAGCGGCTGCAACAGACGTAATGGTCCTTTGGAAGCTGTTGGGTACGAAGAGGATTATAACTGTGGTGTCTCATTGTGTGGGCTGACGATAAGGACAAAGCAAGAACACTTCACCCACCCACCAGTCCCTCTACTTGAAGTCGATAGGAAGAAGTGAGAAGGACCGCCATGTAGCACGGAAAAAAAAAAAAAATGGAAATCTCATAGGAAAAGATTGACTCAAGTCGTAGGGAAGGGAATAACACCATTAACAGTGAGCGATGTTGTGCTGTTGCTGTATTGTGTGTGGTCTGGACGAGGGGAAGAATAATTAGGTTTTTTATATATTGCTCGACTATAAGCGTGGTTAGCTGAGAATTGGAAGCTAGGCATTTATCCAGGCGATTTCTAAATATAATTACTATATCACAGTGTATCGCATGCCTAGGCAGTTTCCTTCGTATGTTTACAGCTAATCGAGAAACAATGCCTTGCCTCATTTGACTCATTTCAGTGTAAATATTTTCCACCAATGTTGTACCCATTACCTCTCTCTCTCTCTCTCTCTCTCTCTCTCTCTCTCTCTCTCTCTCTCTCTCTCTCTCTCTCACAATCGTCAATTCTGTGTCGACGTCGATTTCCCCAACATTTTCTTTTCTTACCTAGGCACACGGAAGTCGGGGTGGCCGTGGCGAGAGAGAGAGAGAGAGAGAGAGAATTACAGCACTCATTCCGATCATTTATTCTTTATTTTTTGTTCTTCCTATTTCCGGACGAATCAGGTCAGCTTGAAGGAGCGTCACAGGACTGAAGGGGTTAGTGAAAGGCTCTATGTGACGCCTCAGATATCATCATCAGTTAGTCAGTCAGTCCATCCATCATCCATCATCATCATCGTCAGTCAGTCAGTCAACTAGTCAGTCATCCATCATCATTATCATTATCATCATCATCATTCATTCATTCATTCGTTCATTTATTCACATATTTATTCATTCATTCGTTCATCATCACCATCATCATCTAAGCTGCATCTATATCTCTAAAAGCAGCAAAAATAAAGTACGAATTACGTCATCAGAGTGAAGTGGATATTACTGGTGCTCTGTTAGTGGAGGAGTTCCATGCCATGTTTTTTGCCTTTCATTCATGGTAATTCCACACAATTTTATTAAACTTAGGGGCACGGCAGAGCACTGAAGGAGTAAATGAAGCCTGTGTCTAACCTTTCACAGCCAAACAGACCCTCCTCAGCTGAACAGAGTTGTTAGAAAGCCGTAAAAGTGATCCCACAAACAACGTCATCGGGTTGGAGGGGCTTAATCACCTTATGACGAGGGGCAATTAAGAAGACCCCTTGGCCGAGTGACGTCATCGATGCCTTTAATAGCCCCGAGACTTAATTGGTTCTCAGGCCAGGACCAATTAATAAGACATCTGCCTGTTGCCACTCACCTAATCCCGGAGTTCATCCAGCCTGTCCACCGCGACCCAAGTACAGTGGCGATCAGGAATTTCGCTTCACTTTTAAGATGAACAGTTATGAAACTCTTACACATTACTATGAACAATATCCTGGGTTCTGAAGAGCTCATTACAAGGTTTCAGAAGTTACCGTTCACTCCCTCGTTGTTTATCGTAGTGAAGTGGTCGATATTATAGTGTTCGCGATCGTACGTGCATTCTCTCTCTCTCTCTCTCTCTCTCTCTCTCTCTCATCCTCCCGGTAAAGGACGCGAATAAGCTACGTAGGCGTCTTAATCCACCTTACCTGCGAAATACCTACCTTGCAGTTTATTTCGGCTACTGTAAGGCAATATTCCCCTGCTTTCGAAAACTTCCAAAAGCTTTCCCGTTTACCATTATGTTAGAGAATGTTAAAACCCTATAATTTATTCTAACTATAATTTATTCCAGCTTACAACAGACGAATTTATTAAGCTCACAGAAACTCACAATAAAAAAAAAAATGGATGATGCATTATTTTTTCCTTGTTACCTGAAGACGTTTTCGTTAACTGTGGAAAAACCAGATTAGTAAGTCTTTATTAACTCCTGCACTACCTGTTCCTAGTTCATAACCTGAGAGAAATCGTGTGAAGGTAGCAGGAACATAGTAAAAAATGTCAGCTTTCTGAAGGGATTTATTACGATTGGAGAGATTGGAGGGTGACGATTTTACCAAGCGAGGGTTGTGAGGGTGAGACGATTGGGAGAAGGAGAGATTGACTGAGAAATATGCGGATGAATAAGGTGGGAAGGAGAGGAGGGGTGTGTGAAGGAGAGTGTATGAGTGTGCGATACCTGAAGAAGACGACTGAGATGGTGATGAAGGAAGAAGGTGGAGGAGTAGACAGGGGGGGGGGCGGTATTAGGAGAGTAAATGCTTAGGAGAAGAAGCGTTTGGCCGAGAACTATAAGGATGGTGAAGGACAGGCAAGATGTGCGAGTATATGAGGGAGGGGATAGGAGTACGTGGTAGTTGGAAGGAGAGACTGACTGGGAACGTGATGGAGGGACGGAGTGGTGGAGCAAAAAGGAGGCGTGTGGGAGGAAGGGAGGTCAGTGAGGAAGGACAAAATACTTGGAGGTGTTTTGTCAAGGCCACCCCTTACCAGATGCGGTGTCAGGCGGTGGATGGATTGGTAAAGAGATAAGAGATTTGTTGCAGTGAGAGAATTGTGTGTGTGTGTGTGTGTGTGTGTGAGAGAGAGAGAGAGAGAGAGAGAGAGAGAGAGAGAGAGAGAGAGAGAGAGAGAGAGAGAGAGATTTATAGTAATATCCTGCTCCCATTCTTTTCCTTTGATATTCATTCTTTCAATTTTATTTCCAGTCATTCCTCCTCGTATTCTTTTCCTCTGCCTTTTCCTCCTCCTCTTCCTCATCCTCATCTGTCATTGTTGTTGTCGTTTCCTCCTCCTCCTTCACGTATATTTCTTTTTTTTCTTCTTCTTTTCGCCTCCCTTTTCTCTTTTTCTCTCCCTCCTTCCTCTTGCTTGCCTCTCCTCTTAATTGCTCACCTGACCGCCATCGCACCTGGATTAATTAGGCTAGTTTTGATCTGATTGGCTGAGAGTGGAAGGAAGGCCAGGTCGGGTCGTATTAGGTCCAGATGAAAGGAAGATGAAATTGAGTGTGATTTGACTGAGTTGAGTTTGGTTTGGTCAGGTAAGGTTAGGTTAGGTTTTGTTAAGTTAGATAAGCTGGGTTAGGCTGGGATAAGTTGGATTGGATTAAGTTGGGTGGAGCTAGGTTGGGTTGAGTCAGGTTAACATAGATGAAGGTAAGGTTAGTTTTGGTGAGGTAGGGTAAGGTAAGAAAAGGCTGAGATGGGTTGGGCTTGGTTAATTTAGGTACGACCGAGTTAGGTTTGATTGGATTGGGTTGGGTTGCGTTGACTGTGCTTTGTTTGGTTATTTAAGTAAGGTAAGACACGGTTGTGTTTGGTAGGTTAGGTTTAGGTTGTGTTGTGCTGTATTAATATAGGTTGGGTCTAGTTAGGTTCTGTCAGGTTTAGGTACAGTTGAAGTCAGGTTAGAGAAGTTAATTTAGGCCATTATAGATTAGTTCATATTAGATTACGTTAAACAGAGTGTAGTTTGATGTTTTTTATTATACCTGATGTTCCAAATCATTTCGAAGTTTGGTGAGGACTGATGAAATGTGAATTTTGCTCATTTAGATTCTAGTACCGTAGTCTAAGCCACCCATCGGCAAGAGATCAGTTGATGTGCGCATCGTTTGATACCCTGTGGGGATGTTGTGTATTTCATTCAAATATTGATACCAAGGACGCAGGTCGGTCGCCTACAAGTACCGGTAATAGTTTAAAAGTACTGAACTACGGCAGCACGGCCTCGGGATCGCACACGTAGAAGAAAATAGTGGGAACTGACTGGTGTTTAACCTGCTTGAAACCTTGCATCACTCTGCACACCTGATCTCTCGCTTGTCACCAGTGTTCGTGCTTTACCCGTGGCTACTGTTGCGGCCTTTCAGTGAGGCCATGTGAAAGGAGTACAAAGGAGTACAAAATGTCCGAGGTTGGAAAAAAAAAAAAAAAAAAAAGGATTGCCCACTTGATTTCACCTGAGATTTCTCTGTCCAGGTGACCACACTGTCGGTACGTGGGCAGAAGTCTCCCATTTGTGCAATTGACGGCGCTGCGAAATCAATACACGCAGCACAGTGAAGAGCAGCGTGGACACAGCCGCCGTAGCCCACCCGAGACATGGACTGGAGACTGAAACTAGAACATAATTGTCACACTCCCGCTACATAGGTCTGGCCATGTCACTTGAGGCATGGTCAGGTCAGGCCAGATAAAATAGTCAGGACAGGTCAGGTCAGGCCAAGTCAGGTAAAATGGTCAGGTCAAGTCAGGTCGGGTCAGGTCAGGTCAAACAAAGCAAAAGGTGATGCTAGGCCAAGTCAAGTCGTGTTTGGTTCAGGGAGGTCAAAATCCTGGCGAATTGCTCCCAAGTGGTGGTGGTGTATGAGTGATGATGACGGAGGACGGGTGGTTACTGAGTGCTGGTAGTGATGATGGAGTGGCCTGGGGGTCAAGGGTTGTTAGCGGGGGTAATTAAGGCTTCCTGACTACCATCACTCCTCTTTAGGCTGGCACCCGATGCTTTGTGTGTGTGTGTGTGTGTGTGTGTGTGTGTGTGTGTGTGTGTGTGTGTGTGTGTGTGTTTTGTGTACCAGCAAAGACTACTCATATCGTTCCTTCAGAGAGCTAGCAGATATCTCTTCATGGTGTGTACATCATGCTCTCTCTCTCTCTCTCTCTCTCTCTCTCTCTCTCTCTCTCTCTCTCTCTCTCTCTCTCTCTCTCTCTCTCTCTCTCTCTCTCTCTCTCTCTCTCTCTCTCTCCACTGGATATCGAATTGCAATTGTGTGTGTGTGTGTGTGTGTGTGTGTGTTAGAGAGAGAGAATTTTAGGGTTAGCAACACTTCTTCCTTACTTTATTCAGCATGTAATACTTAAATAACCTCTTGTTTTGATACGAATAATAATTAGATAAGAATAGCAACCCCCTCACCCAAAGACCTATTTTTTTTTATTATCCTTATTCCTTTCAGACGATTTTATTCAGCTTCAAGGAGATTTTTGCAGCTGAAGGGTTTAAATATACCTTTCAGTAACACCTTCTTTCGGGAAAAACTTTATAATGAGCAAAATAATAAAGTTTAACGAGAATAGCATACAGAAAACGTCACTGAATTGAAAGTGACGTCGAATTGAATGTTAAGGTATAGTGCGCAAAATAAATCGCTAAAAAAGAGGTGTTACGAAACTTCCTAAACACCTGAATATAGGATCGCAAGGAGTCTCATTCAGTACAGTGTATTGGATGGTTTTTGGGTAGGTTGCCGGGCTCACGGGACTGTGCTGGAACTAATATATGCAAATTGAGTCCCCGTAATAAACCGCCAGGATGTAGTTGTATTGCGTGCACGTGTACTTTGGGTTTCTGTGTGTGTGTGTGTGTGTGTGTGTGTGTGTGTGTGTGTGTGTTTATATGTGTATGTCTCCCAGCTGCTTCCCGACTCTATCTTATATTTCCTTCCTCCCCTTCCTCTTATCTCTTTCATCTTCTCTCACTTTCACACTATTTTTCTCTTCACTTTCCCACCGCTTACCACACCAGTTTTTCCCTGTTTTCCACGTCTTCTTCCTTTTTCACCTTCCTCTTCTCCCCTCTTCTTTTCGTCCGCCACGTTCTCTTCCTTCGCTTCTTTCTACTTCTTCCCATTTTCTCCTCCTCTTCTTCACTTCCCCCTTCATGTCATTCCTTCATTTTCATTTTTCCCCTTCTCATCCTTAATCATCTTCTCTTCCTTCATCATCATCTCTTCTTTTCCCTTCTTTCCTTGCTTCTGTTCACCTTCTCTCCATATTTTCCCCTTCCTTCTCCTCCCTTTCTTTTTCATTCACCTGTACATTCCCTAATCGCTGTCCTCACACCTTCCTCATCTCCTCCCATCATTTTCCTTTCGGCCTTTCTTATTAATTTTCCTGCCTGTTATATATTGCATAGTAGTTCTCCTAACTTTTTCATGCCGGCTTCAGGTGGAGAGTTTGGTAGGTGGCGGGGTCTTTTTGCTTTTTTGTTGTTATTTTCATGCACAAAATTGGATATCTTACTCAGTGTCTTCTCAGTTTCTCAGAGCCTAGAAAGAATCATTAGGTCTTTTGTTCTGTTGTTGTGGGCTTTCCTTTGCATCACCTTCTACCGTTCTTAATACCTCTCCTCCCCTCCCTGTTTCTTCCTCCTCACCCTATTTCTTAACTCGGCCTCCTCGTCTTCTCTCGCTCGCTTACACGTCTTCTCCTCAGTTCTAAATTTCCCTTTCTTTGACTTCCCTCTTTGTTCTATTCCTTCCCTTCCTTCCCCACTTTTTCTCTTCCCCTTTCCCTCTACTTCTCGACCCTCCTTCTGCCGTCTCTCTTCCCCCCCCCCTTCCTTTGTTTCTCCTAACCCCCTATCTCTTCCTTCTTCCCCCACCCCTTTCACTTCCCCTCCTTCCTCCTTTTCCACTTCCTTCCCCTTCTTTTCTTTCCGTCCTCCCCTCCTCCTCTCCTCTCATATTCCTCCCTCATTTATTTTCACTATCCACCTTCTCTCCCTCTCCCCTCTTTCTTCCTCTCGTATCCCCTTCCTTCTTTTCCTCCCCACTCCCTCGCCATCCTCCCCAACTTCCCTTTTTGCACGTCTTTTTCTCCTCCCACCTTACCCCTCCTTCTTTCTCCTCCCATCCTTTTTGTCTTTCTCCCTTACCCCCCTTCTTCCCCTCCCCCCCCCATTCGTGGCCACTTTCTGACGTCACACTCTTTCCCGTCAAAGCCCTGAATCCCCTTGGTTGAGGTCTGATGCGGGATTGAACGCGGCTTTGGTCGGTAATGAGGGGGTAGGGGAGGGGGGGAGTGAATGATAGAGGGGGGAGGGGAGGGGAGGGAATGATAGAGGGGGGAGGGGAGGATATGAATGATAAAGGGGGACAGGAGAATAGGGGATTAAGTGAAGAGGGAAAGAGAGAGAGAGAGAGTTGCGTTAGTAGAGTTCAGGTTATGTGAAGTACAGATAGGTAAGATGAATTAGCGTAGGCCGTCAAAGGTAGTGTAGGCCTTAATGAGATGAATTACCGTGTTCTGAGATTAGAGTAGGTAAGGTTAAGGTTAGGTGGGTTTGGCTGGGGTCGATAAGTAGGGATTTTGAAACTTGAGTAGAGAGAGTTTTAAGTGATAAATCAGTTTACCTAATTATGAAAGGTTAGTTGGAGAGAGAGAGAGAGAGAGAGAGAGAGGATGTCAAAAGAGCAGATATTTACAGAAACTGGAGGATAATAATGTCATGATGGAAGAGTCAGTCCAGATTAGTAAAGCGCTGTACAGGAAGACGTAAATAAATGAGTGGAGGGAATGATGAGGCATAAAGCAGGTGAATTTGTTCTCACCGTTGATTGCAATAGGTATACAGGTTACTTTTCCTTTAACAACCTTGCCAAACTATTTATGATTTATTTAGAAGTCAGAACAGTGCCCATATCACAAAAAATGTGTGTGGGTGCGACGTATGAACGAAAATTAAAGACAAGTGTTCTCCATGTCACCTACAACGTTTTACGGAATGTTCTGACAGTATCTTCTTTCAGCGTAAATAAATCAAGAGATGCTGGGGTTTGTAGTTCGTGTTTAGCACCTGACCCATGACCTAGTTAAAGTTATACACCAAAGAACTGTCAGATCTTCAGTACCCAAGAAACCTCCATGTATATCACCTGATTATAATAAAAATATATTTGATTCGGTCGCAACGGCAGCAGTAATGATCGCAGTTCGAAGGCAGGGTGTACAAGAAAATTTTATATACAGTTGGAGGAACACACGAATCAAAATTGCGTGACTGCTGTACCGCAAAAATCCATAAAGAGCCAAAAAATAGTACTGAGGTGGTAAGAAAAGACGTAAAAATTTTGACGAAGTTATTCTCTGCGTGACTCAAGAGCAGTTTCAGATATTTAGATTGGGATGGTGAGGGAACTACTGGATATGCTGAACGACTGTACGGTGGTTCAGTGGTGGTGTGGGTGGTGATTGGTGGATAGACAGGTGAATGAAGAGAATGTTGAAAGGTAGATGACAGGTAAATAGTTGACAGGCACTGATTGGTGATTGATCGATAGGTAGGTAAATGGGCAGAGACAGATAGATAGTGACAGAGGTTTACAGATAGATAGATAGATAGATATACACTGACGCAATACTAGAGGGATAATAATGGACAGATAGAGATACACTGACAGCGAAACGCAGATTGATAAGTAGGTAGTCGTAGATAGACACATCAACAGTAATAGTGGCAGTGACAGAAGGATAGATAAATGTGCAAATGGACACTGATACTTACCTAGATAGATAGATAGATTGTGATGTACAGGTAGACGGATATTAGGTTCTTAAATGTAAACAGTGATATAATCTTAGCTGAAGGTCAGAGCACTGGATAGATCACTTATTTTCTTTGACTTTTGGGAATCGTGGTTAGAGGTGTGAAGTGTGTGAGATTTAGAGAAGCAACTTTGGTTAATTAAGGGGTGGTTTTGTGTGTGTGTGTGTGTGTGTGTGTGTGTGTGTGTATCGGAGAGAGAGAGAGAGAGAGAATACTTGAAAGCAGATTGATTAACAAACAAGTAGAACAAATTAGGCAGAAGAGACAGATGGACAGATATATAGTACAGACAAGTGCTCGTGGGCCCTTCGGGCCCCTCGCACTTGCTCCTGCGGAGGGCTCTCGCGCTGGTATAGTTTATTTTGAGTTGTACCTGTGTAATTGGAGGTATGGTTGTAAAGCAAGTTGATAGGTTTAAATATTTAGGTACTTACTTAGCCAAGGATGGTTCTTTGAACTTTGAATTCGAGGAAAGGTTAAAGAAGGCTAATCAGGCAATGGGAATGCTTAAAAATATTTGGAATAATAACAATTTCTCTGTGCATACAAAAATCAAACTTTATAAGGTAATGGTTAGGAGTATCTTAATTTATGGACACGAGTCTTGGTACAGCACAGTGACTATGGAAAATAAATTCTTGGTGTTTGAAAATAAAGCACTTAGAAGAATATTAGGAGTTAAGTGGTGGGAAAGGATACCAAATAGTAGAATTAGAGAAATAACGGGAGTGCAGCCGATCGATGAATATGTTAGATTCTCACGATGGAAGTGGCTAGGTCATGTGTATAGGAGACAGGGAATAGTACGAGGTACACCAGGGTGGGTGGCACTTGGTAGGAGAGGTAGAGGAAGGCCAAAAGAAACGTGGGTGAGGACAATGAGACGGGAAGCTGGAGATGAGTGTTGGGGAGATCTTGAGGAGTTAGCACAAGATAGGATGTGGTGGTGTGAGTTCATCGAGGCCCTATGCATCCCCGAGGGTGCCACAGGAAATGATTGATTGATTGATTGATTGTACCTGTGGGCGAAAAATTCTACGGAGATCCTATGCCGGACTCCGGGAGTGGCGTTTTTGGTTCAAAATGTGATCGCTCATTAAATATAGTAAAAGTTTTTCAGTTGTGATGGGACCAAGTTTTTTCACATCAGCGAATTTTTTGCGATTTTTTTGCCAATTTTGGTGCGATTTGAATGTGTAGTTTCGGCTGCCCAGAATATACACACACACACACACACACACACACACACACACACACACACACACACACACACACACACACAAAACAAGATCTCAAGAGACAAAAAGGAGATGGCAAATGTAATGAGCTTATTGAAAGAAGTATCAGAGGAAATCTGTAGTAAAGACATAGAGGAACACAAAAGGTTAGGGAAATACGAGAAAAGCAAGTCAAGACCTCAAAAGGTAACTTTCCAGAGTGTAAACACCGTGGAGGAGATACTAAAAAATGCAAAGAATCTTATGGAAAAAGAGGAGTTCAAAAATGTATGGATAAAAAGATGCCTAACACAAGAGGAACTGGAATTACTGAAAGAGAAGAGGGAGGAAGCAAAAACAAAAAATGAGGGAAGATCAGAAGAAGAGAAGAACACATTTTTTTTTACAAAGTAATAGGATTGCAGGTACGAAAGTGGTACACAAACAGGAGGGAGTAAAAAGGAGGAAGGTAGTAGAACCAAGTCATGACAAGTATATAAACAAGATGATTAAGTTGATGTACTCAAATGTGGATGGAATGGTATCTAAATTATTAGAGATGAATGATTATGTCAGAGAAAATGAACCACATATAATATGCCTAACTGGAACAAAATTAATACCAAGGATATCAAAGGACATACTAAACTTAGAGGAATATAATGTATGGAGAAGAGATAGAAACTTAAAAAAAGGAGGAGGAATTATAATATTAACTAAGAAAAATATAAGTCAATGAAATAAAACTAGATTATACCCTCACAAGTAGAACTGATTGCAGTAGAGATCAACACATCTGAAGGGAATGTAATTGTAGCCAATTTGTACATGCCACCCAGATCAAACACATGGGAAAGAGACGAATATGAGGACCTGGCAGAGAGTACAATTCAGAGTTTAAGAGCATTACTACATAAAGTGGAAGAGAAATCGGAAAGAATTATAGTAACTGGAGATTTTAATACAGATATAAATTGGAATACTCTAGATATAATAAGCCAAGAAAGCTGTTGGGACCAAAAGCTCCTGGATCTCGTGCAAGAGTTTTTCCTAACGCAACATGTGAGGGAAACCACCAGAAAAAGAGAACTCGATGAACCTTCAATGCTAGATCTCATATTTACTAGGCAAGAAAATGATATTGACAGTTTGATATATCACCCTCCACTCGGCAAAAGCGACCATGCAGTACTAAATTGCAACTTCAGGATAGCATATGACACAGTTAACAACAATGAAAGTTACAAAAAGAGCCTAAACTATAAAAAGGGAAATTATCATGACCTAAAGAAGTATTTCTTAGAAGTTCCTTGGGAAAATGAGCTTAGAGGACAAGATTTAAATCTATTTATTTATCTATCTATCTATAGCCCGATGCCCTAATCCCGCAAAGGGTGGTCGCAGACAAAACGCCTCCAAGTCGCTCTGTTACCCACCATTTGACTACCCTCCCCCCAACTCACCCCCCCTCCTTCATATACCTCTCAACTCCATCCCTCCACCTCATCCTCGGTCTACCTCTCCCTCTCCCTCCCTCCACCTCACCTACATACACCCTCTTAGTCAGTCTTTCATTCTCCATTCTCTTCACATGTCCAAACCACCTCAGTGTATTTCTCCTAATCTTCTCAACCACATCCACATCCACCCCACAGCGTTCCTTCACTTCTTCATTCGTCAACCTGTCCCTTCACGTCACTCCACATGCTCCTCTCAAGTAACTCATTTCCACTGCTCTCACTCTTGACTTGTTCCCCTCTTGCAAGGTCCATGCCTCGCTTCCATACGTCAGGGTAGGGATCACAATACTATCATGCAGTGACTTCTTAACTTCCATACTCACCTCCCTATTTCTTATCACTGCTTTCAGTGTACCAACAACCTTCCTTCCCTGCTGTACCCTTTCACGCACTTCATCCCCCAAAGTTCCATCCTTACTCATCACACTACCCAAGTACTTGAATGCACTCACATTCTCCATATCCTCACCATCCAACCTCACTGCAAACTCTGTGACTTCATTCCTCTCAAACACCACAACTTTACTTTTGTTTACATTAACTTTCAGATTCCTCCTCCTATACACTGTCCCAAATTCATTCACCAAACCTTGCAACTCCCATTCATCTTCACTCAACAGTACTGTATCATCAGCAAACAGCAACACCGGAAGCTTCCAAATCTCACCCTCATTCATTAGAGCCACCCCCACATCCACTGCCTTACCCTGCACCTCCTTTACAACCCCATCCATGTATATATTAAACAGCCATGGAGACATCACACAACCCTGTTTCAGTCGCACATTGAGATCAAAGAACTCACTCAGCTCACCATCCACTCGCACCGTAGCCCTAGCTCCCTCGTACATACTCTTCACCGCACTCAGCAATTTCCCCTCCACTCCATATATTCTTAATACCTTCCACATACGTTGCCTATCTATTCTGTCATAAGCTTTCTCCAAGTCCATGAAGGCAGCATACACTTTCCTTCCCTTCTCTAGATACTTCTCCACTAAACATCTTAGAACAAATATCTGATCTACACACCCTTTTCCTTTCCTAAATCCCCCTTGTTCTTCTCCAACTAGCTGTGTATAAAAAATTCTGTGAAATTTATGAAATAGGAGTCCAGAAGTACATCCCACAGCACAAAGAAGCAGATAAGAAAATACAGAAATGGTTCAATACAGAATGTAAAAAATCAAAAGAAAGAAGAAATTTGTTGTGGAATAGATACAGAAGACACAAATAGTGAAAGGGCATATAATAATTACAAACAGGCAAGAAACGATTATACAAGAATAAGGAGGGAAGCCCAAGAACTGTTTGAGGAGGATATCATAAATAAAAGTAGTGATCAACCGAAGCTATTTTATAGCTACATCAGAAGCAAAACCAAAGTAAAAGATATAATACAATCCATTACGGACGAGGGAATCACCTATACACAAGAGAAAGATATTTGTGAAGCACTAAATTTCCAATCAGTTTTTACAGAAGAAAAAAATTTTGAGAGGGACTATGTGGAACATGCATGCCCACACATACTACCAGATATACAAATATCAGAAAAAGTAATACAGGAGGAGTTAAGTAAAGTAGACAGAGGAAAAGCAAGTGGTCCTGATGAAATTTCATGTTGGGTGCTACGTGAATGTGCAAAGGAGTTAAGTAAACCATTATTTTTAATTTTCAAGAAATCCTTGAGTCAAGGTAAACTACCTGATATTTGGAAGAAAGCAAATATTGTCCCCTTATTCAAGAAAGGGAATAGACAAAATCCACTCAACTACCGACCAGTATCACTGACCACTGTTGTAAGCAAGGTATTAGAAAAGCTTATAAGAAAGCTTGGGTAAATCATCTAGAAGAACACAGTATGATAACAGAAAGACAGTTTGGTTTCAGAAAAGGAAAATCATGTGTTACTAATCTGTTGAGCTACTATGACAGAGTAACAGACACAATACAGGAAAGAGAAGGATAGGGGGACAGTATCTATTTAGATTTCAAGAAAGCATTTGACAAAGTGTCACTCCAAAGACTTTTATGGAAACTGTACCATCAAGGAGGAATTCGAGGCAAACTGTTTTACTGGATGCAAGATTTTCTCATAAAAAGAGAAATGAGAACAGTGCTAAGGAGAAACTACTCATCATGGAAAGAAGTGACTAGTGGAGTACCACAGGGCTCAGTGCTGGCACCAATCATGTTTTTAATGTATATAAATGATATAGACAGTAACACTCTAAATGAAAGCTATCTAAATATGTTTGCAGATGATGCAAAAATACAAAGGAGAATTACTAACACAGACTCTTTTAAAGAGCTACAAGAAGAATTAAATAAACTTCATGAATGGAGTAATACATGGCAAATGGAATTCAATGTGGACAAGTGTCAAGTAATCAAGTTTGGTAAAAGTGGAAAAAGACCTGATTGGGATTATACGTTAGGAAATAAAACCCTACACACATCAGAAAGAGAGAAGGACCTAGGTGTGATTATCAATAACAGACTATCTCCGGCTGACCACATCAGTGAGAAGGTACGGAACATGTATACACTACTTGCAAATATGAGAATAGCATTCAAACTTAAATGAAGACATGCTAAGAAGGATAATAACATCATTCATCAGACCAACCCTGGAATATGCATCAGTAGTCTGGAGTTCTCATCTCAAAAAACACATAGACAAGATTGAAAAAGTTCAAAGGGCCGCTACAAGATGGATACCAAGCTTAAGGGATCTAAGCTACGAAGAAAGACTAAATAAACTGAATCTACCAACACTACAGGAGAGAAGGAAAAGAGGTGACATGATAATGCTATATAGCTGCATATCAGGGAAGGAGAAAATAGACATAAATGATTACTTAACATATGGGGAAGCATCAGCAAGAGGACACTGCAAAAAACTGCATAAGAAGAGAGGTGATAAGGACGTTAGGAAATTCAGTTTCCCAAACAGAGCAATTGATCAGTGGAATGCACTACCGAATGAAATAGTGTGTGCCAAAACAATTCACAAATTTAAGGATATGTACGATAAATATGGTTTAAGACACGGGACAGTACGAGCTTGACTCATTCCTGTAAAGATACAATTAGGTTAGAACAATTAGGTAAGAACACACACACACACACACACACACACACACACACACACACACACACACACACACACACACACACACACACACACTGGAGCATATAATGAAGTGAGGTCCGTCGAAGAGAAGCCTAGTTAGGGTGGGGTACGGTGAATTATTTTTGAGGCTGGTAATGTCAAGTGGTTCGCGATGGTGTGTGTGTGTGTGTGTGTGTAGGCAGGAGGAGGATGTGGTATGTAATGAGGTATGGATGGGTTGGTAAGTAGGCAGACAGTGTAGGTAGGTATGTAGGTAAGTAGATATGATGGTCACATAGTTCGTAAAGTAATTAGGTAGGTAGTTAGGTGGGCTAGTCATGTGTTAGGTAAGTTAGGTAGGCAGCTGAGAGAGAGAGAGAGAGAGTGAGAGAGACCCACACTCTCCTCTCTCCCTCTTCTTTAACCCCTCTCTCACATTCCCCTCCCTCTCTCTTATTCTCTCAACCTTCCAGTTTTTCTTGCTTTCTTCTTCCTCATTCTTCGAGTTTTTTCTCCCCTAGTTCCTTCTCTCTCTCTCTCTCTCTCTCTCTCTCTCTCTCTCTCTCGGTAACGATATCTGTGTCTCGTGGTTGAATGTTGGCGTGCTGTTTGAAAGAACCCGAGAGCAAGGGGCAGGAAACAGCTTTTTTATTTATTTATTTATTTCCTGTTACTGATATTCTACTTGTGTGTGTGTCCAAGTGGTGGCATGTAAAGGTGTGTGACGCCGTCTGTTGCGCGTAGGATGGCTGCTGCACTTTAGGAACGGGCTGTGGAAGTAGTGTTCATGCGCAGTCAGATCTACATAAAGAAAAAAAAAATAACTCGTATCCTTTTCAGTCTCTCTCTCTCTCTCTCTCTCTCTCTCTCTCTCTCTCTCTCTCTCTCTCTCTCTCTCTCTCTCTCTCTCTTCCCACACAGGCCTTCTGTAACGTGTCACCACCCCGCGACACCACACCCCCCTCAAACATTCACCCCGTCCTCCTCACCCCACCTGCCGCCTCTATGTTGCCCCAATGTTCACCTCGTATCATGAATGTTGCCCCGGTGTTCAGCGTGTATCATGAATGTTGCCTGAATGTTTAGGAATGTTGTAGTTTGAATGACTGAATGTTCGCCTGATGTGGATGTTGTAGTTAGAATGTTTGTGTTTAGCATGTTCAGTGATGACTACATGTTCACCTCTTATCATGAATGTTGTCTGAATGTTCATCTGATGTCGTGAATGTTGTCTGAATGTTTATGGATGTTGTAGTTGGAATGTTTGTATTTTGATGTGGTGTTTGGAATGTTGAACCAGTCATATGTTATCTTGAATGTTGAGTATGCTTTCTAAATACTGACTGAATGTTTTGTATGCGCTGCTTGAATGTTGTCTGAATGTTGAGTGTAGAATATTCATGTCTTGTTTGAATGTTGACGGAATTTGATAGATGCCTGAATGTTCCTTGTATAATGTCTGTACGTTTGGTTGTATGTTGCAGTGTTGAGTGTTTGTTACCTTGATGTTGGTCATGAGTTTCCTGAATGTTGACTAATGTTGACCTGTAGGTTTTCCTGAATGTTGCTTGAACGCTTCTTCTACTTTGCATGAATGTTTATTATGCTTGTAGATGCCGGATGTTGAGTGTATATAAGGTGAATGTTTTCTACACATTTTTACGAGTATTGCGGTGTGAATGTTAAGTTGTCTGTATGTTGATCTTAAACACAGTATGATACCCTCCCTAGAATGTTGACTATGTTTCCTATATGTTACCAATTAAATGTTGAATGTTTTTGCTGTATATTGCCTCCTAAGTGTAGACTATGTTTCCTATATGTCACCACGTACATGTTGAATATTTCGCGTGAATGTTGCCTGGATGTTGCGTATTTATGTTGATTTTTGTTACTTGTACAATGCCAGCGTTACCTGATGTTGTCATAATATTGAGTATGTGCGAATGTGTAGCTTGCATGATGAGTATGTTTCCCAAATGTTGAATGTTTAGTGTGTTTGTATTTATCCTTAATGTTGTATATGTATTGAATGTTGAGTATGTATTCTGAATGCTGAGTATGTTTTAATGTTGAGTGTGTATTTTATTTGTCGAGAATGTACTTTGAATGTTGCGTATTCTGTTGAATGTTGAGTAGGTGTCCTGAATGTTGAATAAAAATAGTTTCTTGAATGTTTTTGGTATGTGTCCTGAGTAAGCTAATGACTTTGTACCTTGAATGTTGAATGCAGTATGAACCGTGAATGTTGAAGATGTCTCCGTAATGTTTAGTATGTATCTTGAATGTTGCCTGAATGTTGGATATGTGTACTGAATGTTGCCTGAATGTTGGATGTGTATACTGCATGTTGCCTGAATGTTGGATGTATATACTGAATATTGCCTGAATGTTGGATATGTATACAGAATGTTGCCTGAATGTTGGATATGTATACAGAATGTTGCCTGAATGTTGGATATGTTTACTGAATGTTGCCTGAATGTTGGATATGCGTACTGAATGTTGCCTGAATGTTGGATATGTATACAGAATGTTGCCTGAATGTTGGATGTATATACTGAATGTTGCCTGAATGTTGGATATGCGTACTGAATGTTGCCTGAATGTTGGATATGTATACAGAATGTTGCCTGAATGTTGGATATGTTTACTGAGTGTTGCCTGAATGTTGATTTTATATATACTGAATGTTGATTGAATGTTGGGCATCTCTCCTGAATGTTGACTATATATACTGACGTTTGCCTGAAATTTTAATGTTTTATGTTACAAGTACAATTTCTGTGTTGTCTGAATGTTGCATGTTGCCAGTATGATCCTAGTGTCCCCTGATGTTACCTGAACGTGTAGTGTGATTCCTAAAGATTCCTGAATGTTGAGTAGGCGTCGTGAATGTTCCGTGAATGTTGATTATTTAGTCAGTTAACTTAGCATACCGAATGTTAGCTCCAAGTGGCCTAATGTTGCCGAAATGTTAACTGTGTTCCCTGAATGTTGTTTAAATGTTAGCTGTGTTCCTCGAATGTTGTTTTAAATGTTAGCTGTGTTGCCTGAATGTTGCCTGAATGTTTCGTATGTCTCGTGAATGTTGTGGTTTGATGATACGCCTGGCGACCTTTGATTGGGACCCGCATAAAGTTGTAGGTTCCTCTCAACACTCTCTCTCTCTCTCTCTCTCTCTCTCTCTCTCTCTCTCTCTCTCTCTCTCTCTCTCTCTCATCTACGATATAAATGTGTCTGTATCTTCTTCTTCCTCCTCCTCCTCCTCCTCATCATCATCATCATCATCATCATCATCATCATCATCATCATCATCCACCCAGTTCACACCTTCGTCGTTTCCTTTGCTCCCAGAACTTCTGTAAATCAGCTGCTCGTATGCACTTGTATTCACATATTTACCCGTATTCACATATTTACCCGTATTCACATATTTACTCGTATTCACATATTTACTCGTATTCACATATTCACTCGTATTCACATATTTACTCGTATTCACATAGTTACTCGTATTCACATAGTTCCCTACCCATCTGTCCACCATCTTCCTGGCCTTCCACGCTCCCTCCTACCCTCAGAGTCTCACATATACAGTATACCCCTTCTCATCACCCTGTTCTTGTCCATTCTCCCTACAGTGTGTCACCTTACCATATCAGCATACTAACGCCCAGCCTGTGAGCAGTAGACATCCGTACTTTACACCTTTCTCAAATCCCTGTGTTTAATTTAGTCCAGTCTACGTAACTCATTTGCAGACTTCGATGGACCCATATTAGGCGGCTTGCTCTAACAATTATTCTCTCTCTCTCTCTCTCTCTCTCTCTCTCTCACTTTTCCAACGAATTTCAGACCTCGCCACTCACAGAATTTACAAAACTCAGAAGCAGTCTACAGAAATTTGATTCATTATTACCACGCAACACCGCATCACTTCACCTTAACACCTTCACTCACTGGACGTCTTGTATTTGATGAGGGAGCATAGCTAGGAGGGGCGCTGGCCGTCTGTCTCTCACTAGCGATTTTCGGACGCCAGATATTTCACTCCCGTACAGTATAGATACGAGCGATTCGAAGAAGCCACACCAAACCACATAAAATCACCGTCCCACACCACACCACACAAAGTACCTCCTCACACCACTCCACACAAAATACCTTCTCACACTGCACCACACAAAATCATTCTCCTACACCATACCACACAAAATACCTTCTCACACCACACCACACAAAATCATTCTCCTACACCATACCACACAAAATACCTTCTCACACCACACCACACAAAATCATTCTCCTACACCATACCACACAAAATACCTTCTCACACCACTCCACACAAAATCATTCTCCCACACACCACACCACACAAAATACCTTCTCACACCACACCACAC
Source organism: Coenobita brevimanus (assembly GCF_032717465.1). NCBI lineage: Eukaryota > Metazoa > Arthropoda > Malacostraca > Decapoda > Coenobitidae > Coenobita > Coenobita brevimanus. The sequence goes on from NC_137015.1 coordinate 28,553,989, forward strand.
AAAATCATTCTCTCATACCACACCACACAAAATACCTTCTCACACCACACCACATAAAATACCTTCTCACACCACACCACACAAAATCATTCTCCCACACCACACCACACAAAATCATCCTCCCCCACCACACCACACAAAATCATCCTCCCACACCACACCAGTGGCATTAATGAACGGGCCCTGAAATTCCCGCATCTAGTAATTTAACACTTGTTTATTCTTCACAGGTACAGACGATATTTTCTTTTTCAGCTTACAGGGAACTTTTCGAACTGAAAGGTTAGATGTAGGCTTCATGATTCCTGCACTACGAGAGGCTCCTTCGAAGATGAGAGAAATCGAGTGGTGGTAGCCTGGTGGAAGGAAAAGAATGTCCTGGGAGTGAGGGGGTACACAGTCTCTATGTTTATTATATCTTTTAATATCGATATCGTGTGCGTATTATAGACAAGGCATGATACTCCTTTATTACGGTGGCGTCCTGTTTGTTTTATTATCCGCTGAATAAAATGCCCTGGTGATAGCAAGATAAGATGGAGAGAGGTATATGAGAGAGGGGGGTGTAAGTTGTTGGAAGGGCAGCGAAATGGCAGGGGACAGGGCGACATGGAGGCGATTTATTTGTGGCCACCCCTCACGGGATTAAAGCGTCTGGAACTGAAACGTTTAAAATGCCCTTGTAATATATCTGATACTGAAGTGGACGTAATTGCCGAAGACGTATATGAAGAGACTATACCCTTTTACACTAACCTGGCCTAAAATCACCGTCTCTTATCTCGAATGCTGAGTTGTAGTAATAGATTAGCTCTGGAATATGATGCAAGTCACGAAGAAGTGCTGTGTATAGGATGTCAAGCCGTAGTGTTGTATTTTTTCCGTCACAGAGCTACGGGGAATAAGCCGCAAAAGGACGAAACCCTGGGCCAAGTTCAAGTGAAAAAGGGCGACAATATGGATCAAATTAAGGTAAAATCAGTACTGTAATCCGCTTCTTCTCTGGCTCAACGTATTTTAATCCCGCTGACCCCAGACGATTTTATTCAGCTGAGAGTAAGTCATAGGCGTGGAACGGTTGATACTGGTCCATTTTAATCTTCCTATGGTATCGACATCTCAATTTTTTTAGTCCTGTTTGCGCCAGATTATTGTATTCGGGTGAGAGTTGTTGATGTTGTAGTTGTTGTGGTTTTGTTTGTTGTTGTTACCCCGGCCCTGTTTGTCTTGGCGAGGCAGACCCATCGACCACAAGCAAGCAACCACCTTCCTGTGACATAATTTTCTCTGTTCCCTCCATTCATTCGCTCCAGTCCGTCACTCTTTCTCCCTGTTGCCTGTCTGTTTCCGTCATCCATTCTCTTCGTTCCATCCATCATTCATTTCATCCCCTTCATTCATTCTCTTCATTGTCTTCATCTTTCTCTTCATTCCCTCCATCCATTCCCTCATTCCTTCCATTCATTCTCTTTATATTTCTGGCTTTTATTCTTTGTCTCTTTGTCCTGTTTTTGCCATCCTTTTTCAGTATTGCTATATCTGTATCCTTCATTATTTTACTGTTTATGTTTAATTGTCTAATTTTCATCACCTGTCTTTCCGTGTCTTTCATTAACCCTTTCTAATTCGGGTCAGATGCTTCATTTAGTTCTTTCTAGTGCTTCACGAATATATTGACCTGAGACTGTGTATAGGAGCCTCAGCGTGTAAACATTTGTACCGCACCGCAAACACACTCATGGTCGGGCCAACTCTGGTATTTTACTTCAGATAACGCCAGACGGTTGTAGTGAGCTAAGAGTGAGTGTTAGCTGTTTAGTTATTTTGTGTCATATTTTTCTTTCTGTATATCTGCCACTGCATCTCTCTGTGTTTTTCCTTTACTCAGTATTTAAGCTTGTTCCCTTTTCTAGCACTGTTATGTATATGTATATACTGCACCTACAGAATACTTCAGAGCACACTACAGACTACACTAGAACTGCTGCACACTGCAGAATACTACACACTGGTTTTGTGTTATTTTCTGTTTCTTCAACTTTCCTCAGTTTCATTACGTAATTTATTTATCTGTCTATCACAGCTTTTGCTAGTACTTGCTCTCCTTCCCACCCATTTTCTTCATAGCATTTCCTTCCTTGTTTTTATGAGCATTCCCCGTACGTTTTCATTTATCATTCCTCAACTACAGTTTTATTTACCATTGCCCTTATACATTTAATTATTTTTCTCATTTTTTATTAGCATTCCCCTCTTATATTTTAATTTATCATTCAGAAGTGTATTTCCCCCCTACATTTTGATATATCATTTTTTTCTTGTATTCCTCTCCTGCATTTGAAATATTATTCTCCTGCGCATTTACTGTATTTATCATTCCTCTCCCACGTTTTTATTTAGCATTCTCCCCCGCCTCCAGCCCCTTTTTTTTTCATTTATTTAGCATTCCCACATTACCGAATACTTGAGTTGGCCCAGGTGAGATTCGCCAACCTCCCCCACCCAATTTGTGTGTGCTCCTTGCTTTGTGCTGAGGCGGTACGGTATACCACACCTATTGAATAATACTGCATACTACACTAGAACTGCAGCAAACCACAGAATACCACACACTACAGCTAAAAAACACTATAGAATACAAGAAACTACAGCTACAATGCAGACTTCACGCAGCGTTGATCTCTGATGTGCATGCATTTATGGTATGATATTTAATTTGGAGGCCATTCTTTCTTAATTAATTTATTTTCCGTTGCAGCACTTTTACTTTACCTAGTGGCGGTAGTCGTGATTATTGTATACACACCTTTTGATGACGTGTGTGTGGAGGAGGTTAGGCTTTGAAATCAACTGTGTAGACTGTTAGAAGACGTGCATAGGTATTTTAGTGTTTCTGATGGATATTGTAAATTGATGAGTCGTTAGGTTCATATGCTTAACATAATAGGTCACTTTAATGTGCCAGGACAAAATTATTACGTCAGTTAAAGGATATATCAGAAAAGAAAGGTATCCATAAGTAATTCAGATTTTAAACGCAACGATGTTCATAAGTGTACAAGGTGTACAGACACCACTAGTTATTAATAGGAAACCAGTTAGTTGATAATGTGCTGTTAGACAGAGAAATGCTGAGGTGCGTCATTGACACGAGAATTGTTAAGACGACGACATGGAAATGCAGAGTGAAGCTGAGAGAACCATGCAAGGGTGACAGGGGTAAAGAGGGTACAAAATTAAAATGTACAATTGTATAACCAAAGAAGCGGGAGATGATTGTGAGAAATGGTAGAGAGGGAGTTTATATCTCTAAAATGGGTAACCTACAGATGGTCCTAGGGGAAAAAAAAAAAAAAAAAAGCGGTGAACCTAACAAACCGCACAGCTTCCAACTTGAGAGGGTTTCCGGCAACCAGGTAACCTCCCTAGGTGTGCCACTGAGTTTGTGTTATATATCATCACCCTTCATTTTTTTTAATATCCTCATTTTTTGTGTTTAACATTTCCTCTCCCCCGTTTTAAATTAACAAATTATTTTCTTTTCTTTTTTACTTACCATTTCCTTCCAACTATATACAGATACAAAATGAATGGCAGCGTCTACTCATGTCAACGAAGCCATAGTTAAATACATTCCCTCATTTATATAGCATTACTCTGCTTTTTTTTCCCCTCATTTCTGGTGTTAGCTGGAATCAAATACTAAAATCGTGTGTCCCTGCCATGAGAGGGTTGATGCTGGTACTATAAATAATCAAACTCCTATAGCCCACACTACCAGCTGAGTTATATCGTGTCAGGACGCACCCATGACCTGTTTCGCCTCGTTAGGTCTTGCTTGCTTGACGATCCTTTGTTTACTGGCCCTGAAAATACCTGTACATACATACATACATTCATTCATACATACAGTACATACATACATACATACATACTTACGATACTTTTATGTTTCTGAATTGCGTGAGAACTTATCCGTATTGGTAATTATTTTTTTTAAGGTAATCTTTTATAATGTTAATGTAGTTTGGGATTGTTATACGTAAAGTGTAACTCTCTCTCTCTCTCTCATACGTAAAGTGTAACTCTCTCTCTCTCTCTCTCTCTCTCTCTCTCTCTCTCTCTCTGTCAGTCTGCCTATCTATCTGTTTGTCTGTCTGCCTGCCTATCAATCGATCTGTCTCAGTATCTATCTCACACACACACACACACACACACACACACACACACACACACACACACACACACACACACACACACACACACACACACACACACACACACACACACACACCACTGACCTCTACCCTGACCTCCTTTTTTGGCGGCATTAGCAGAAATTAAACCAAATCGCTTCAATAGCGCCAAAAACGACGCGAAATTGGCCGTATTTGTGAGGTGAATTTAGCGGTTGTGTGTGTGTGTGTGTGTGTGTGTGTGTGTGTGTGTGTGTGTGTGTGTGTGATAGATTGATAGGTAGATAGATAGATACAGAGAGAGCAGAGAAGCATAAGCAGATAGATAAATTGAAAGGAAGAAAAACATGGATAAATATTAAGGTCGATAAAGTAGGCTGAGTAAATGAAAGAGATAGATAGATAGAAAGATAGATAGATAGATAGATAGATAGAGAGAGAGAGAGAGAGAGAGAGAGAGAGAGAGAGAGAGAGAGAGAGAGGCAGTTAATTTGTATGCATTAGTAATTTCCTGATAAAAAGTGACTCCCCTTATTAGTATTAATTATTTGTACTTTGCATCATTAGCATGGTGGTTTGATGCAGAAGGAAGTATTATTATTATTATTATTATTATTATTATTATTATTATTATATTATATTTATTATTGTTATTACTATATTTTTATTATCATTATTATTATTATTTATTATTATTAGTATTGCTATAATTTTATTATTGTTATTATGATGATGATGATGATTATGATTATTATTGTGTTTTTCTGTTTTGTGACTTGTCGTTTGATGTTAATATATAACTCTTATTGACATGAAATTGCTTGCTACTCTCTCTCTCTCTCTCTCTCTCTCTCTCTCTCTCTCTCTCTCTCTCTCTCTCTCTCTCTCTCTCTCTCTCTCTCTCTGGCCTTGACGCTTGATATACATTAATCTCAATAGTTTCCAAATCCTAATTAAATCTCAAGTATTTTTTTTTTTATTCCCATACGTGATATCAAAATGGGTGACCTAAAAAAAAAAATCCATTCGCTTGTCCCTACTCATCAACGTGTGTGAATGACAGTGTCCAAATATTCCCATGTCTTACGCACAACCGTCAAATGTACAGTGTAGGTCCTTATATCTGCTTTAGGTGCGAACAGACTGGAGTAAAGAGACCGACTTATAAATCTCATGGTCGGGCCGGGAATCGAACCCAGGTCTCGTCGTTTGCGGGCCTCATATGCTTCTGATTACACCATCGGCACAACGACTCCCCTAGCGCCTCTTCCTTAACGATTTATTCTCTACTCATTAATATCCTCATTTACTTCTAATATCTCTTTCGTTTGGGCGTAGATTGCATAACACACAAGAATATAGCAAAGCAGCAGAATCAGAAATAAATCGGTAAGAGAGAGGTGTTAGTAAGCTTCCTAACCGCGAGAGTACCGCCTCCTGTCTGCTGGTTCTCGCCCTGCCTCTTCTTCCCCTCACTCTCCCCTCACCTGTAAACCCTCCTATACCCCATCCACTTTAACTTCACCTAAATTGTCCTGGCTCCACCCTGAATGCTGAACTGTAACATGAGAAAAATACTGGAATACGATGGTTAAAAAAAATGATGTGGAAAGGATATAAAGCCGAATTATTGCCCTATTTTGCCCTTCAGGAGTGCGAAATAGGGTGGAGACAGAGGGAAATTTCTGCCAGGTTAAATTGGGCGAACTATTGTTGGGTTTGAAAAATAAGAGAATAATTGACACTGATATAATTAGCCTCACCACTACGATGCTGACGTTACTGATCAATTATTACTTCCCACAGCTTAGGGAAATCTCCTTGATGGAAGGATTAGGCGTAAATTGAGTTAAAACTTATTACGATGACGTCCTTTCTTTTCTTTTTTTTTCAGCCAGACGATTTTATTCACTTTAGGAGAAATATTCAGGTAATAAAGAGGTTAACAAGACCCATAGCAATTTACGTAGGCATATTTGTACCCGATATTTAACATTAGAGTTCTGCTATTTCCCTCAGCTGACCTAAAGCGTCATGACTTGGCAGGAATGTAGTTTCGACGCACAGCTATTGAAGGGAGGTCAGTTGTGTGGGTTTTTATCTATCTGCCTGCCAGGATTTCTCTCAGGTGGGCGGTTGGTTTGGTGGTGGCCTGAGTACATAGCCAATCACAGTGTGTCCGTGGCAGCGAGAGATATAATCGAGACAGTTTTTAACCCTTGCAATCTGACAACGTAATTTTGTTTCTTATTGCCTCCTGGCGATTTGAGCAAGCTTGGGTAAATCTTCGTGTAGTGGAGGGGTTAGTGGATGCTATATATCTGTACTACGAAAAATCTCTTCAAAGCTGAATAAAAATCATCAGGAATTTGCTAGAATAAGGTAAACACGCCACCGGACTGAAGGGGTTAACCGTCTGACCTGAAGTTTGTCAGGTGAACAGTTTGCCGATTACCAGCCGGAATATGATACCTGAGTACACAGTATATTACCAGCCGGAATATGATACCTGAGTACACAGTATATTACCAGCCGGAATATGATACCTGAGTACACAGTATATTATTTTAAGTACCCAAGCAGAATTAATGGCGTAGTATATGTGGCATGGTATAGTCCACCTGCTGGCCCGCTCAGATATTCTTAACTCCAGGTATTTATAACCGGGCAGTAAGTTCCAACAATCTGCATACTAAGGCGGGGGACACCACACAGTAGCATGCGTCGTAAATCAGGATCAGTAACCCCGTGGTACTGGATCCTGAGTGAATGGTGTGACGTCATATGTAAACAGACGCACACATGGGGAAGAGATGCCTGTCATACGTAATTCGACAGCTGACTTACGGACCGCCTTACCTTCGCCTCAGATATAGAAGAAGCGACCAGTAATACTCTTGTGACGCCAGAATAAGTAAACGCGCTTAGCCTTGTTGTAATGGCGTATATAGTTGCTGCTGTAGCGAAAAAATCATTACAAAGGGATTCTTATAATTCTCCCAAACATTTGAGCAGCCTCTGGTTACCTGGAGTATGTCAGATATTAACATATGCGCTTGGCTTTATTAGTAGGACGTACGAAGTGTCTTTGATAGTGAATTCAAATGTAGGGAGCGTCACGGAACTCAACAGCTTAATTAATTCATACCTAATATTCGGGCGGCCTGTGGTTACTTGGATGGTTTTACTGAAGTGATGTAAGAAAAGCCCTTTACAGTGAATTTAATACACAGGGAGTACCACCAAACACAGCAACCCCCACCATTCATAACAAATGTTCGTATGGTCTGCGGTTACCTGGATGACGTCAGATGTAAACAAACGCACGTGGGTTTGTTGTGGTGACGCAAGTGCTGTAGCGACGAGAGTGCTATAAGGGGCGGCTCTATTTGCACCCTTCTGGCCACGTCTTCTGCCCTCCCCGGTATATTAAGACCGGGGCGTCCTACCGGTTTTACTCCAAGCTATCCTGAAATACTCTACACCCTCCTCTCCTCCCCCTCTCTCTCACTCCCCCCCCCTCTCTCTGAAATAGCCTCTCTCTCTCTCTCTCTCTCTCTCTCTCTCTCTCTCACACACACACACACACACACACACACACACACACACATACACACACACACACAGTTTATTCATCTCCTCCATTTCTCTATACTTATCGAGTTTGTGCCCCCTCTTCCCCCAACCCCCCTCTCCCACCCCTCCCTCCTTCTTTGCACTTGTCTTCCCTCTCCCTCCCTGTCTTCCTTCCTTCCTGTCTGTACCCTCCTCCATTCCCACCTTACTCCCCAATGTATATCTAACCTTATTCCCCCTCCCCCCTCCCCAATCTCTCTCCCCCTTCCTTCATCCTCAATATAGCAGACTCCCACACCCCTCTCCCTCTTCCCCCTCCCTTCCCTCCCCACCCCTCCCCTCCCCTCACCTCCCCTCTCACGATCCTTTCATTCATGACCTACCTTTACACCCCACCTCTCTCTCTCTCTCTCTCTCTCTCTCTCTCTCTCTCTCTCTCTCTCTCTCTCTCTCTCTCATATCCTTCCCTACCTTACCACTTGAATATTTTTGGTAAAGTCAAACGGTTTTTTGTATTGTAATTTCATTTATATATTTCTATTTAGAGAGAGAGAGAGAGAGAGAGAGAGAGAGAGAAAGGGGGGGGGAAGAAAGTGGAATAAGGGAAACCGAGAACAAAAGTTAACCCAACGTGTGTGTGTGTGTGTGTGTGTGTGTGTGTGAGAGAGAGAGAGAGAGAGAGAGAGGAGTTTGTCTAGCCGGAAATAGGAGGTTTTAAATACAGCTAAGCAACTAGGAGACAGACGCATGAACACACACACACACACACACACACACACACACACACACACACACACACACACACACACACACACACACACACACACACTGACAGGAGGAGGAGAAGGGAGAGAGGAGGAGGGGGAGAAGAGGAACGGAAGGAGGGGAAGAGTTGTGGGTGAGATAGAGAGAGAGAGAGAGAGAGGGTGAGGAATGGGAACTGAAAGGACTAGAAAGTTGTGTGAATGAGAGGGAGGGGAAGGAAGAATAGGAGTAGGGGAGGAGAGGGAAGGGATGTAGTGGGGAGAGGAGGAGGTGTGGGGGAGGAGGCTGGATGGGGTGAAGAGGTAGGAGGATGGGTTAGAGAGGGAGGGAAGGATGGGGGAGGAGGAATAGGATGTCTGGTGTTCATGGGAGAATTTTTTTTTTCCCCTCCTCATGTCTTCCCTTTCCTCTATCCCATCTCCTTTCACTCCTTTCTTCTACCTCCTTCCTCCCTTTCCTTCCTCTTCCTTTCATTTTTTCTCCCCCACTTTCTCCGTTTCTCCTGTCCCTCTCCATTCTTCCTCTCTCTCTCTCTTCTCCTTTCTTCCTCCCACTCTTCTTCCATCTTTCCTTTACCCCTTCCTCTTCTCCCCTTCCCTTCCTCTCCAATTTATTTTTCATTTTCTCTCCCTTTTCCCTTTCTCACCCGTTTTCCATTTCTCCCCTTCTCCTTTTCTCTTTCTTTTCCCTCCCCTTTCCTCGTATCCTTTCTCTCCCATCCCTTTCCTTTCCTTCTTTCCCATACCTCTTCCCATATCCTCTTTCTTTTATATCCCCATTCCGCCCTTTCCCTTTTCTTTCTGTTTTTTCCTCCTCTCCAGCTTTCCCTTCCATTTCCTGTTGTCACATCTTTCTCCCATTCCTTTACCCTTTCCTTCCTCCCCACCCCCACTTCTTTCCCTTCCATCATCCTGCCTTCTCATTTTGCCCCTTTCCTCCGCCCTCTCTTTCCCTTCTTCCTCCTCACCCTTCTTCCCCACTCAGCACCCCCCCCCAAGACCTTCCTTACCTTTTCTCCTTCATTCTTCATTCTCATCCCCTTCCCATGTCCTTCTTTCCCTCTCTCTTCGCATTCTCCTCCCCCTCCCTTTCCCTACCCTTCACCACTCTCCCTGTTCCCGTACCCAAACCATTCCATTTTCCCTCCCCTCTCCTTTCCCCCTCCCACCTCTCCTATCCCAAACCATTCCATTTCCCCTCCTCCCTCGCATCTCCTTCCTACCTCTGCCTCCCCCTCTCCCTCTCCATCTCCCTCCTCATCTCCGCGTGTAGTGAAGTCAAGAATAACGCGTCCAGGTCCATATTAATCAAACGTTGCCCCTGGAGACTGCTTCATCCTGGAAAAAAAAAGGCGTATCGTGGGGAAAAATACTGGAGCGTGGGAAAGAACGATACTGTAGTGAGAAAATAGACTTGTGAGGAAATAGACCATGTTGTGAGAAAATAGATTGAGAAAATAGACCGTGTTGTGAGAAAATTGACCGTGTTGTGAGAAAATGGACCGTGTTGTGAGAAAATGGACCGTGTTGCTAGAATATTGACCGCGTTGTGAGAAAATAGACCGTGTTGTGAGAAAATAGACCGTGTTGTGAGAAAATAGACCGTGTTGTGAGAAAATAGACCGTGTTGTGAGAAAATAGACCATGTTGTGAGAAAATAGACCGGTTTGTGAGAAAATAGACCGCGTTGTGAGAAAATAGACCGTGTTGTGAGAAAATAGACCGGTTTGTGAGAAAATAGACCGCGTTGTGAGAAAATAGACCGCGTTGTGAGAAAATAGACCGGTTTGTGAGAAAATGGACCGTGTTGTTAGAATATTGACCGCGTTGTGAGAAAATAGACCGTCTTGTGAGAAAATGGACCATGTTGTGAGAAAATGGACCATGTTGTGAGAAAATAGACCGTGTTGTGAGAAAATAGACCGTGTTGTAAGAAGAAAATGGACCGTGCTGTGAGAAAACAGACCGTGTTGTGAGAAAATGGACCGGGTTGTGAGAAAATAGACCGTGTTGTGAGAAGAAAATAGACCATGTTGTGAGAAAATGGACCGTGTTGTGAGAAAATGGACCGTGTTGTGAGAAAATGGACCGTGTTGTGAGAAAATGGACCGTGTTGTGAGAAAATGGACCGTGTTGTGAGAAAATGGATGGTGTTGTGAGAAAATAGACCGTGTTGTGAGAAATATCACGAAAAATATACTTTTGTGGGAAATACACTGCACTGTAGGAAATAAACAGTATGACGAGAAAGAGATGACTGGGGGAAATAGAGTGTACTGACGAAATAAACTATAGTGTGAGAAATAAATCGCGTCGTGGACAAGAAAACTGAAATCTGGTTAAAGAAAAAAAAGTTTGATCCATTGAAAAACTGTCTTGGGAAGGAATACCGAAACGTGAGATAAAAAAAAAAAAAAAAACTATTGAGAATAAAACTTGGTAAAAAAAAAAATCTTAACTAGGTCTGGGGCGTGAGAAAAACTGTGTGTGTGTGTGTGTGTGTGTGTGTGTGTGTGTGTGTGTGTGTGTGTGTGTGTGTGTGTGTGTGTGTGTGTGTGTGTGTAAAGGCCGTAGCGTAGGGAGAAAATAATGATACGCGGGATAAAATGTAGGAGCGTGGGAAAAATGGCAGGTACGTGGGAAAAATTGCAGGAACGTAGGAAAAATTGCAGGTGTGGGAAAGATTACAGGTGTGGGAAAAATTGCAGGAACGTGGGTAAAAATTGCAGGAACGTGGGTAAAAATTGCAGGAACGTGGGTAAAAATTGCAGGAACGTGGGTAAAAATTGCAGGAACGTGGGAAAAAATTGCAGGAGCGTGGGAAAGATTACAGGAGCGTGGGAAAGATTACAGGAGCGTGGGAAAAAGTGTTAGAGCGTAGGAAAAATGCGGGGACGTGAGAAGAAAATAATGCTGGAGTGTGGGAAAATAAATGAAGGAGCGTGGGAAAGTTACAGGAGCGTGGGAAAAATAGTGAGAAAATGCTGAGGTGTTGGCAGAATGCTGGGACTTAGGAAATACTGATGAGACGTAGGAAAATACATGTGCGGATCGAAAGTATGAAATCGTGGAGAGAATATGTGTGTGTGTGTGTATATGTGTGTGTGTATGGAGAGAAAGAGAGAGAGAGAGAGAGAGAGAGAGAGAGAATTAGATTGTGGGAATAATTGCCGAAACGTGACAAAAAAAAAGTTGTCAGAGTGTGGGAAGAAAAATTTGTGGGTGTGGGGGAAATTCTGGAGCGTGAGAAAGACAAGACAGGACAGTAGAAAATAATAAAAAGCATCTGAAAAATTCCAAAGTACCAAAAGAACAACTGATTGTGATAATAAGAGTTAAAAATAGTGAATTATGAGGGAAAAGGCGTGACCGTGAAGGAAAAAAAAATCTGATAAATATAAAGGTATAAAAAGAAAAGATAAAACAGCTGGGACGAAATACTAAATCGTGAGAAGACAGGGAAATAGAATCGTGAGGGGAAAAAAGAATCGTGAGGGGAAAAAGAATCGTGAGGGGAAAAAGAATCGTGAGGGGAAAAAGAATCGTGAGGGGAAAAAGAATCGTGAGGGGAAAAAAAGAATCGTGAGGGGAAAAAGAATCGTGAGAGGAAAAAAAGAATCGTGAGGGGAAAAAGAATCGTGAGGGGAAAAAGAATCGTGAGAGGAAAAAAGAATCGTGAGGGGAAAAAGAATCGTGAGAGGAAAAAAGAATCGTGAGGGGAAAAAAGAATCGTGAGGGGAAAAAAGAATCATGAGGGGAAAAAGAATCATGAGGCTTTGTTGAAAATTACGGGTTCTGAGAAATTAATGTATATTGTAGATTCCTGTTGCATCTTACTTCTACCACTACTTCTGTCTTAGCTACCACAACTACCACACATTTTTAGAACAACTAGGAGAATGCTGTCTGCAAAATCTTACCTGCAGCTACCACTGTCATATCCAACTACTACCGCTGTCATCTCTACCGCACCTACCGCAACCGCAGCAACTATTACTACCACAACTACAATAATTGCCACTACCTCTGCAGTGAAGTCCTTTACTACAACTATCATAACCAGTACTCTCCCAATCATTTCCACCGCACCTCTTACAGCCTCTACCACACTACCAGCACCACAAGTCACAGCACAACCGCAGCTACCACAATTGCTTCCGCTGTGCGTCTACAATCAAACCTTCTACTATCCCTAATCACAACCATTACTACCACTATTACTTCCGCCAAACGTACCACAACTACTTCTACGACTACCACTACTACAATAACCATTACCAATACTACCACAGCCACCACCACCACCACCACCACAGTCACGAGTACAAGAAGGAGAATTAAACTACCGGTACATCATACTACTACCCCAACCCCTTCACTACGATTTTGTCTTTTATATTGTATTCTTGCTGTCCCCAGACGATTTGAGAGAGAAAGAGAGAGAGATTCAGACATGCTGGACTGAAATGGTTATGAAAGAGACTTAAAACTGATCGGTCATGTTGGAGAAGAATGGAAGAAACTTTTGCCCTGTTGTGGTTTGTGTCGATGATGATGATTGATGATGGTGATAATGGTGATGTCGGTTGGGGAATGTATGTATGTGCGAGAGGGTGGAGGGGGCTAAAATGAAAACGGATTAATATTTTGTGATTGTATGCTTTTATATATTCATACGTACGTGTGAACTGTAGATATTATTGTTTTGTATCGTGTGTATATATCGGTGTGTGTGTGTGTGTGTGTGTGTGTGTGTGTGTGTGTGTGTGTGTGTGTGTGTGTGTGTGTGTGTGTGTTTACGGGTGGCTAAATACGACGTGTGTATTTTTGAGGGTGTATTTATGTGTGACAGAAGGGGAGGGGAAGGGAGGGTGTGGTGTAAATTGAGAAAGAGAGGTGTGTACTCTCTTTTACTTCCCCTCCCCACTCACCTCTCCCCCGCCTCCCCTCCTCCTTTCCCCACCCCCTCCCCTTCCTCTAGTCTCCAACCCCCTTTGCCCCCCCCCTCTCTCTCTCTCTCTCTCTCTCTTCCTCTAGTCTCCAACCCCCTTTGCCCCCCCCCTCTCTCTCTCTCTCTCTCTCTCACACACACACACACACACACACACACACACACACACACACACATACACACCTTTTCTTCTCTCCAGCAGGTGAACTCAGGTAAGAATCACCTCATTAGGTCTTTCTTATGATCTGCATCACCTGCTTCCTTATTCAGGGTTTATATTAGTTAACGCTCTTCTTCTTTTTCCTCCTCCTCGTCCTCGTCCTCCTCGTCCTCGTCCTCCTCCTCCTTCTCCTCCTCCTCCTCCTCCTCCTCCTCCTTCTCCTCCTCCTCCTCCTTTTTCTTCTTCTTCAGTACCTCCTCCGCTCCATTCCATCACCTTCCCCCTTCCGTCTCGTCCACACTATTCTCTCTCTCCCTCCCTTTCACCCATTCCTGTTTTCCCTCCCCATATCCCCCACTTCCTCTCACACATCTTCCCTCCTTCTTTCCTAAACCCCTCCTCCCCCGCCCCAAGCTCCTCTCCTCCCTCTTCCATATTCCTTTTCTAATTCCTCCTTCCTTCCTCCTCGCACCTTCCTTTCATTTTTATATCATCTCGCTTCTTTATTATTCCACGTCCCTTCTTCCTCTCATCCTTCCTTTTCTCTCCTTCATTTCTTTATCCCTCTCCTTCCTTCATTTTCATTTTTCCTCCTTTCTCCTTACCTCTTCACTCACTTTTCCTCCTTCCTTTATTTTCACTCTTCCCTTCTTTCTCATTTTCCACTCCTTCTCTCCTTCCTTACTTTTCTCTTTCTCCTCCCTCCTCTCTTTTCGGCCTTTCTCTCCTCCCTCTTTTAATTAACTTCCCTCCTTCCAGCTCTTTTCTCTCCATTTTCCGCTCTTTCTCTCACCCTTCCTCTTTTCTCTTCTTCCATCCTTCTTTTTTATTTCTATTCTTCCTATCTTTATCTCTGCTTTTCTCTTTTTTCTCTTCTCCCCTTCCTCTCTTCTCTATTCCATCCTTCCTCTCCTTTCTCCGCTTCCTCTCTTTCTTCTCTCTTTCTTCCCTTATCCCTTCTTCCTCCTCCCTCTCTTCTCTCCCTTTCCATCCTTCCTCTTTCTCTCTCATCCATGCCCCCCTCTTTTTCCTCTTTCCTCGCTTCCATTTCTTCCCTCAAACCTCGCTTTTCTTTCTTGCTTCATTCCTCTCCTTCTCCTCCTTCCTTCTCCTGCTTTTCTACTCTCTTTCCTCTTTGTCTTCTCTCCGTTCCCTCCTCTCTTTCCTCCTTCCTTCCTTCCATCTCTTTACCTCTCTTCCTCTTTTTCCTCCCCCTTCCTGCCTCCCATCTTACTCCCCTATCCTTCTTCCTCATTTACCTCAGTTCCTCAATTCTGTCTTTCTTTACTTCCTTCCCCTTCCCTATCTCCGCCTTCCTCTGCGCTTCTCTCCCTTTCCTTTCCCTTTCTCCCCAGTCCTTTCCTTTCTTTTCCATTCACTTTCTTCCCTTTCTCTAAGGGGAGAGAGAGAGAGAGAGAGAGAGTGTGTGTGTGTGTGTGTGTGTGTGTGTGTGTGTGTGTGTGTGTGTGTGTGTGTGTGTGTGTGTGTGTGTGTTGAGTGCGCGCACACATGTAAATTGAAGAGTCGATCCTGAATTAATGACATCTGAGAGAGAGAGAGAGAGAGAGAGAGAGAGAGAGAGAGAGAGAGAGAGAGAGAGAGAGAATCTAATTTAAGGAAAGTCGAACCTGAATGAATGACATCAATGAGGTTGTGTGTGTGTGTGTGTGTGTGTGTGTGTGTGTGTGTGTGTGTGTGTGTGTGTGTGTGTTTCACAGAGAGAGAGAGAGAGAGAGAGAGAGAGCCAGCCCTCCTCCCCTTTTATTTTTACGTGTACTAAGACTGTCCGCAGGTCCCCTTGTGGTATTAAAAGGTTAGATGTATTTCTGCCACACCACTGACAAGCCAACTACACGCTGTGGTGGTGGTAGTTGTGGTGGTGAAGGCGTTGTGGTGGGCTGTGTCTGGTGGGGGCACAAGGATAGGTGAGGGTAAAGAGAGGAAGATGGTGGTGGGAGTGGTGGTGGTGGTCGTGGTGTGTTGAAGATCTGGGGAACTGTGGTCGTGATCATTGTGGTGATGGTGGAGTGTGGTGGTTGTGGCGAGGTGGGAATGGGGGCGTGAGGAAGAGGAACGAAGGTTGTGGTGGGGAAGGGTGGTGGGGAAAGGTTGTGATGAGTGGTGCTTGGCGTGGTAGTTGTGTTTGTGGTGAGGTATGGTGTTGGTGGAAACATGGAGAGATGGGAGTTGTGGCTTGGATGGAAGGGTTGTGTGATGGTGATTCTGCTGGTTGTAGTCGTGTGTGGTGGTTGTAGGAAAAGGAGGTAAAGAAGGAGATGGTGAAAAGAGGGATGGTTATGGTTGTAGAACAGTGGTAGTGAGCGATTGTGATGGTAGTGATGCTGTGTGGTGTGGTCGTATGGAATGCCTTCCTGCTTTCATGATTAGGTCCCGTCCACACGAGCCTGAGACAAGTTTTGAAGCATATTCGAAGCATTGCTTCGGACATGTTTGCATATATGTTCGAAGTATCTCGTGTTGACGTTCAAACCTGTAAACTTGTTTCGAGACGTGCTATCATCACTGGTGTGGAAGTTTCCTACCGGGAACAGGTTTGGGGATAATCAGTCCGGCAAGTTTACGAATACGTTTGTGGCATGTTTGGAAACATGTATCTTGCATGTTCCTGGCATTGTATCGGGCAGTGTTTTAGGCACTGTGGACGGGGCTTTTCGACAACAACTACAGTGATTCAGATATTACGATCGCAACTACAATGATTCAAATATTCGAACACGAGGGATGTAAAAAAAAAAATGCGCCCAACAATTTCGAAACATTTTTTTTAACAGGATTTAAGTTACATGGAATTTCAGTAGTATATACTTTGTAACGCTAGATACAGGCATTCAGTTACAGAGACGATGGTGGTAGTTGCGGTTTATTGGGTATTGGTGGTTGTGGTAGTGATTGGTGGTTGCGGAGATGGTTGTAGTTTTGATGGTGATTGGTTTGTGCTGGTGGTATTGATTGTGGTAATTGTGGTAGGTTTATCAGATGATTTTAGTATCAGACTGTGGTATTAAATATGGCAGTTACTTCTAGTAGGTTATAGTGGTTGTAATGGTTGTGTGGTAGAAACATGTGGTAATGATTGCGTTGGAATAAAGTTATTTCTGTAATAGAGCTATTTCCATAACGCTATTTCTGCAATGGTAACACTTAATATAATTACGAAATACTTCATAATTGTAATATAGAAAGGCAATTAACTCATGTAATTGTGGTTCAGAAACTCATTTACCTAGTCTCGCTATGATTGTGACACTGTTCACAGGTAATAGGCACGATTAAAATTGCTGAGTCATCTCTGTTTACATCGGGGCGCGACCACGTGGATGTGTTGCGTCATAGGCTTGGATCAGCTGAGAGCCAGTACTGGAATAGCTAGCTGACTGGGGCTAAAATAACGCCTAGCACCCTCCCCTCCTTCTCCTCCTCTCCTCTCCCCCTATTTCTATCTCTGTGTTTCCCCCCTCCCCCTCCCTCATTTCCCCCCCTCCGTTCCTCCCTCCCTCTTTCCGTTTCCATCCTCTCTAGGTCGTTGCCTCCCCACTCCAACTCTCTCTCTCTCTCTCTCTCTCTCTCTCTCTCTCTCTCTCTCTCTCTCTCTCTCTCCTTCCTTTTTATCCTTGTCTTAACTATTAGAATAGCTTTTTAACATGTAACCTTCCCTACACTAAACTGTCACGAAAGGAACAAGATGTCTTTTGCTGCTTGATTTCTTTAGTACTCCTTTGTACCTTCCCACTTTTATCTCTGGCTTCCCTCCCTTCTCCCCATACTTGCCTTCCCTCCATTCCATCCCCTTCTCTCACAGCCCACCGTTCTATGTCTGTCTCCTTCCTTTCCCCCCCCCCTCATCCTCCTCTTCCCCTTCTCCTCTCCCCTGCCCCATTTCTATCTCTGTGGTTACCCTCATTCTTCCCTCCCCTCCCTCCATTCCTTAACCCGTCGCCCCTGTTCTGTGTCTCTTCCCTTCCTTTCTACTCCTGTTTCCCCACTCACCTTCCTTCCCCTGTTTCTGCCTGTGCTTTCCCCTGTCTTCATTGTTACTTCCCCATTCTCCTCATTATCCCCCCCACCTTCTTCCTCCCTCTTCCCTTCCCCTCATTATCCCCTCACCTTTCTTTTCCTCCTTCCCTTCTCACTGTCCTGTCCCCTTCACTCTCCTTCTTCTCTTCACTTCCTTTCCTCCCTTCCTTCCTCCTCATTATCTTCTCCCGTCTTCCTCCCCTTCCCTTCACATTATCTCCTCCCTTCTTTCCCCTCATCGTCTCCTTTCTTCCCCCCCCTCTCCCTTCTCCTCATTATCCCCTCCTCTCCTCCTCCCTCCCTCCCTCCCCTGCTATCTCTCTCCCCTCCCCCAGTCCCTTCCTAATCTCTTCTTACATAAAGTACACAAGAGGATAACTACAGTAGATCAGCCTGAAGGTGTGTAAGAGCATGACAAGATAACATCCCCTCATCTTCTTTTCGTTCTCTTCTCTTCCTTCCTTCTCCTCCCTCTCCTTCCCTCCTCTTTCCTCCTCCTCCTTCATCTCTCTTT
Source organism: Coenobita brevimanus (assembly GCF_032717465.1). Classification (NCBI taxonomy): domain Eukaryota; kingdom Metazoa; phylum Arthropoda; class Malacostraca; order Decapoda; family Coenobitidae; genus Coenobita; species Coenobita brevimanus. Next base: position 28,572,185 of record NC_137015.1, read on the forward strand.
CCGCCTCGCCCCTCCTTCCTCCTCCTCTTTCCTCCTCCTCTCCATTCAAAGTTACTCGAACTATTTTGAACACTTTCTCTGCTGCAGGTGCGTCAGTCATTTGTGTTCGTTCTCACAGTGGTTACATTCTCTCTCTCTCTCTCTCTCTCTCTCTCTCTCTCTCTCTCTCTCTCTCTCTCTCTCTCTCTCTCTCTCTCTCTCTCTCTCTCTCTCTCTCTCACCTACACCCACTTCCCTTTCTTCTAGTAGCCTTGACCTCCCCCTCCCCCCCTACCCTCCAAATACCCACCAGCACCGCACCCTCACGCACTCTCTCTCTGTAATGCACACACTCACTCAAAACACACGCAAACGAGATCCGGGTGTTAGTGTGTGTGTGTGTGTGTGTGTGTGTGTGTGTGTGTGTGTTGTGAGCAGAGAGAGAGAGAGAGAGAGTATTAGCATGAATATCCTCTGTCGACCACTTTGTTGTCTGTATTGCGCAACATCCAAGGAAATATGTGGCCACTGATTAATTCTTACCTCATCTATTAGTCGCAGGAATCTAACCCGTGGCCATCATTTGACACGGTAAGATTTACACACCACAGCACCTGGCCACTTCACATAATGGCCCGGGGCACGGAAGGCTGTGTTGTCTTGGTTGATATATAGATAGTAATTTTTTTTTTTTTATAGTAATTTGGAAGGCTTGATTGGGGTAAAGTATGGAGGTAAAAAGATAAAGGTAGTAACAGACGCCATAAGGTACAGTCGTGAGCTAAAGTTACCTACACTTCTCTGCTGGCTATGGCAATGGGATGTGTGAAGCGACCCATTTTTATGCGATGCCAGTTTGAAGTACACAGCGTAAGAATGTGAGAAGGAAGGATGCTGTGTGTCGCTTGAAGAGAGTATGACGTATGGAAGGCAGGACACAGTGCCGGTGGAAGATATCAGGCGAACTGTAACTCATGACTCTATTTAGCCTAGCCTTTATCTCCGTTGTGGCTAATCCACAACAAGAGACTGCTCGCAAATATTGTTTGCGAACTACTAGCTCTTCGGAAAGTTTTCCCATCCACATACGCCTCTTCACCTTCCTCTTGCTATTCACTGAGTTCATTATCATGCAAATTGCACGGCAGCAACATCCTCACACACAAGCATCCTGAAAACATTTGAGATTTGGACAGTAAGCTTGTTTTGCCAACAGCATGCAAACAGTTTGCTAACTTTTCAGAAATGATGTTTGCAAACCCTTTGCAAGCGATGTTTGCGAACAGTTTCCTGGTGTGAACAAGGCTTACGACCTTTGAGTCTGTGGTGGGTTATTCTCCCCATTTCCTGGGATACTGTGACAATGAAACAACCAGATGGCCACGTTTGCCTCCCGAAGGTGTTACCTTAGGCACTCATTTAACCTGCCACCCCGGATGTATAGACACCTGAGTCGAGAGGCGTCAGGTGCCCGCACCAGGATTCGAACCCATGCATTGTCTGGCTGGTAAATTCGTCGCTAGCAGTGCTAACCACTTTAATTAATAATGCAGCCTTCATCAGGATTCGAACCCTGGCGTTATTGAGCCAGAAGCTTCGTAGCTGAAAATGCTAACCACTCTAATTCAGGACGTTAATAAAGTTACTGCAGTACGGTGGAAGACACTGTACCATACCCTACCCCCCCTCCACACACAGCACACACGTGCGCTCGGTGGTGGTTGTGGTGGTGGTGGTGATGATGATGATGATGATCGCTACAGCTGCCAACGTTCACTCTGCAGTCAGACCAGCTACGCTATCATCCAAATAGGATAGTCTCACACTCATAGGGTGGGTATAGGCTAATCGCTTGTCATCATCATCATCCCATTTTCACAAGTATAAATCGTGAGTAGTGTCCAGAAACAGGAAGCAGGAACCACAACACAGAGTCACAGACCTCTCGTCAGTGGCCAGCGACATTGGCCACACCTCCCTTCACTCTCACCCTTCACTACGATCATCTACTTTCCTTTACAGTCTTGAAAGCGTCAGGCAGTTATGTCCAGATTTGGAGACTTACCGATGTGGAGGGATTAGGTATAGGCTTCGTTAACAGCCACACAACAAGAGGCTTGATATAGGCTTCGTTAACAGCCACACAACAAGAGGTTTGATATAGGCTTCGTTAACCGCCACACAGCAAGAGGTTTGATATAGGCTTCGTTAACCGCCACACAACAAGAGGTTAGATATAGGCTTCGTTAACAGCCACACAACAAGGGATTAGATATAGGCTTCGTTAACCGCCACACAACAAGAGGTTTGATATAGGCTTCGTTAACACCCACACAACAAGAGGTTAGATATAGGCTTCGTTAACCGCCACACAACAAGAGGTTTGATATAGGCTTCGTTAACAGCCAAACAACAGGAGGTTAGATATAGGCTTCGTTAACCGCTACACAGCAAAAGGTCTCCCCCAAGCTGAATAAAGTCGTCGGGAGGTAATAAGAATAACCCAGTAAAATCACTCGACCTATCATTCTCTGTCCATTCATCTGTCAACTTATCTGTTTGCTTATCAATCTACTCCTCTGTCTATCTATCTATGTCTATGTGTGTCTCTATCTATCTATCTTCCTACCTACCTACACATGTCTATCTATGTATCTGTCTATAGCGCCCCTCCTTAATCTCGTAAAGGATGGCCACAAAACAAACCGCCTCCATGTCGCGCTGTCCTCTACCAGTTTGCCCCTATGTTGCAGCAGCCATGACCTCTTACGGCACTGGAGGAATACAGATTATACTAAAGGCCGTTTTTTTTAATAGGATGGTGAAGACAAAGTGCAGTGTTCTTGGTGAGGGAGAATGGAAAACACTCTTGATTGAATCGGATCTTCTTAAGGAATTTATGCTGTACAGCGAGTCATTTAAGAAGAGAGCAGCTTAATTACCTCTTGCCACCACATGATTGTTACTGAGAATGTGAGGTTTGTGTATAGAAGACTGGTACAGATGTATGGTATGGGATAGTATGCTTTATGGAGAGATGTGTCATGAGGAAGTGTGTGATGTGGAAGGATGTTAGGTACAAAAACAATATTGCATTTTTCATAGTATGGCATAAAGAAACTTGTAAATCCTCTCCCGACCCCTCCTACCCTGTCCCTCTGCAGTTACTGGAAGAAGTACTGTGAATATTATGTGTATGAATACGAGATGTATTATTTCAGAGTGAGACGAATCAGTTATGTATGCAGCTGCCAAAAATTCCGACATAATTACGACTACAAAATCGTAGTTAAACTCTCGTGATAAGCACCATGTTGGAGAAGTAGCGCAACAGATTTATACAATACTCGTACTGAAAAAATCGCGGCTACACAGAACGGGCGGGGGAGTTCTATTGTAGATTAAAAACCACATAAATGCAGTACAAGGCAGTAAATTGGACACTGAAACATACGATTCTTTGTTTGTCGGAGTTTTCACAGAAAGTAATAAACCCATTTTTCATTTTTCGGTGTAACATACATATAGAGGCCAAGTTAGATGAGGAAAACGATGAATATCTGTACCACGAAATAAAATCCCCCATAGAAAAGGGAGACTGCGTTATTTGGGGGAATCTTAATGAGCGGAATATTGAGTGGAAAAATCGTGTGCAGACAGAAGGGAACAGACTTAGAAATGATGGACGAGACATTTTAAAGTCGGGCAATGAACACACCGACGCGCGGTAATAATATTCTCGACCTTTCCCTAGCAACAGTCAGTGATGTGCTAAATGTATGTGATGTTGGCGAAAATGTCAGCAGCGATCATAATATTAATAGACTCCAGGTTAATGTCAACTTCGTGACCAGTATTAATAGTCTTGTGGTTCCTAACTTTTAAAATGCTAGCTTGGATAATATGAGAAAGAATATTTCCAACACCTACTGGCTTACGTTGCTTCAGGTGGATAACGTCGAAATGATGTGGGAAATATTCACAGAGAAGCTGATGTGTATCGAACAGAAAAATGTACCGAAAATTGCCGAAAGAAGTAATACATTAATAAACCAGCCAGGATGTCGAAGAATACTAAAGAAATCATTGGTGTCAAGAGAAAGGCATATAAAAAATATACTCATAGGCGTACAGGAAATCACGATGACAGTGCAGAATATTGTTAATTACAGCGGCAGTATACGAAATGAAAACTACAAGAGACTATGCGGCAAAAATTTCTCGGGAGGCAAAATTAAACTTTTTTTTTATTGTATGACGATTCAGAAAAAAAATGTAGGAGATAGCATAGGCCCTCTTCTAAACTCGGAAGGCGATCTCGTCCTTGATAACCGAATGATAGCAACAATATATACTGAACGACTCCTTTTACAGTATTTTCACAGAAAAATGTAGCGTAAACATTCTCATCCCTCAATCGGTATTCTTAGGACTAGAAGATGTTAAGTAGTAGTAGTAGTAGTAGTTGTTCCCTAGGCAGTCTGGTCGAACAGCCCCGAGTCCCTTAGGAAGGCCATGGCCGAGATCTGGCTTTCCCACAGAGCTCTCAAAGAGTGTATGTTGTGTTGTTGGCGTAGGTGATTGTGTGCAATGCCGTCTTCCGTAATGTGCTTAATAGTATGGGGTGCTGTGTTACATCCTAGACAGGCGTCAGCGACGGAGTCATCCAGCCTCTTCTGGTAGCTTAAGAGGACTGGATGGTGCCCACATCTCAGCCTGGCCAGGTGGACCCTGTCCTCACGAGGGAGATAGGATTCAGAAGGGTGGATGTCAGGTGGCCGTGCGTGCAGCTGTGTGTTGTCTTTAAGTGACTGAATGGAGCGGCGAGTGATTTGAGTGTGGATTTGCTTCTGGAAGCTGGTCTGAGGTGGGCGAGGGGGGAGAGATGACAGTATTTGTGTATGATATCATGTGCTGGGTGTTGTTTTGATGTTCCTAGGTGTGGTTGGATATGCTGCCATGTAATGTAGTGGATGTTGTGGGTTTGTGGAGGCTGCAGCAAGAATCTGGGTGCCTCTCATGTCTAGGTGATCCTTGACTTTGAGGACTTTGGTTGCTTGATGTAGGTGGTCTGTGGGTGTAGTAGCTGTGCAGCCTGTGATTATTTTTAGGGCTTTGTTCTGTATGGTCTGTAGAGTGTTGTAGTGTGTTTTGTGAGGTTAGGAGCCCAGGCAGGGCTTGCATAATTTATCACTGAACGTATGTATTGTTTGTATGTGGTGGTTTCTTTGTTGTGTCCAAATGTTGTATGGGCAAGTGACCTCAAGGCATTGACTCTTGGTGTTAATTTATTTTTAATGTTTGTGATATGTTGTTTTAATGACATTGATGTATTGTATGTTACACCAAGGATTTTGTGTGTGTGTGTGTGTGTGTGTGTGTGTGTGTGTGTGTGTGTGTGTGTGTGTGTGTGTGTGTGTGTGTGTGTGTGTGTGGTAGGGGAGTGTTGTTTATGGTGAGGTGTGGGATGTGACTGTGTTCTGCTGGTAAGTTATATCAGTCAGTGAAGTGACAGGACACGATATGTTAAATTGGCTACAGAAAATCAACCCAAATAAATCGGCTGGCCCTGACCAGGTATCTCCTTGTACACTGCGTGAATGCTACAAACAGTTAACATTTCCTGTAACTAAAATATTCAGTAAATCATTAACTGAATGTTAGAGTTCCTGATCAGTGGAAGCCGATCTTTAAAAAGGCGATAAAAAACGCGCCACAGATTACCGCCCAGTAAACCTAACGTCAATACTGTGCAGGATTTTTTTGGGAAAAAAAAAAAGTCACAGATAAAATACAGTGTTTCTTAAGCATATTTCTATACCATAATCAGCACAGGTTCGTAATAATAGATCATGCCTTACAAACCTGCTTGAATTTTTTTACAAACATACGATGACTGGGATGTTAAAACACGTCGTATGTCATCTACCTAGATTTCCAGAAAGCGTTTGGAAAGGTCCCCCATTTAAGACTAAATGCCTACGGCCTAGCTGACAAATTATGTTCATGGATTGGTGATGGGTGTACGAATCGCAAGCAGCGTGTAGTGATGAATGACTAATCATCAGACTGAGTAAAAGTAACACGCGGAGTTCCTCAAGGATCACTTCTAGGACCAGTACTTTTCACTATTTATATCAGTTATGTAGAAAATGGGCTGTTTTTAAGACAACGAAATTTGCAGATGACACGAAAATTTGAGGCAAAGTAATTGAGGTACGAAAGCAAACCGTGAATCTATACAAAACGACCTGGATAAGTTAAACTGGGGTGTAAAAATGGCAGATGAAATTTAATGTAGACAAATGTATGGTACTGCACACTGGCGACAAAAACATTAACTATGAATACCTCATGTTTGATACCTCGCAGACGGAAGTAAAGGACGAGAAGGATTTAGGAGTTTTGATCAGTAACAACCTCAGAAACTCCAGACAGTGTAGATATAGCAGCCAATAATAGGACAAACAGAAATGCTCGGCTTCATCGCAAGGAATTTTGACTTAAAAAAAAAAAAAAATCCGAATGTAATATCCAAGCTTTATACATCAGTAGTTCAACCACACCTAGAATACAGTGTGCATCAGTGGTACCCGAATCTTGTTATGAACAAAGTCAGACTCGGGAGAATGCCAAACAGAGCGACAAAAATTATCCCATCTCTGCGCAATTTACCCTACGAAGAGCGACTAAAGAAACTAAATAGTTTTTTCCACTGAAAGCGACAACTCAGAGGAGATCTGATACAAGTATTGAAAATTCTTGACAAATCTGCCGGTTAGATAAGATTATTAATTCGATTAGCAGAATGATACTGTAACTGGAAATAATCATATGAAACTCAAAGCAAGAGATGCATCACTAATCTAGGGAAAAATTACCTTAATGTTCGCATGGTGGAACAGTGGAATAGGCCACCAGCAAAAGTAGTTAGTGCAAAATAATGGATACGTGTAAAATTCGGTTTGACAAATATTTTGAGACTAACCGAGTCTGTTTGTTCCAGGTTAAAGTGTATGCTGACGACTGTGAGACGTTTGCTTGATAATACGAACTTTTGGCGGTTGTGTACGCCTTTTTCTTACAGATCTGTAGACTAGAGATTATGCAATCGTTTTTCTTCTGTGTCTTATGAAAATTTCCATGTTTGTTCTTTCTAATAACATTGGTGTTTCCCCCCCCCCCGCTGGTTTAACCGGATGCTGTGGTGGGTGGGAAAAAACCTTCCTCTTTTTTATTCTTTTCTCTTACACGTTGGTTAGATGTTACCAGAACGAGTAATTTTTCCAACAGATAACCTTGTCATGGGCCCACAGGCCACGTGTTATCTGTACCTCATTTATGTACTCCTATGTAGGCAGACCAAGATCAAGGTAGGAGGGTCTTTGAGGGAGGGTGGAGTGTCCTGGTTTGTGGGACATCACCAGCTAGAAAAAGATATATCAGAAGGTATTTTTGCCAAGTTTTAGCACCCTTAGTGGCCGCAAGTTAGGCAGTTCACTGATACTGTGACGTCATGTGCGTGGCATCACAGGTCTCCGTGTAAAAGTGTGTTTTAGAAGACTGTAAAACTACTCCCTGGTGATCTTTTGCTTTCTTTTGTTCGGGAAGGAGAAGTGATAGAGGACATAATAGATGAGTATCTGCAGGGAGGATGGTTTTGTCGTGTGATGGTGTTAAGGTGGATCCTCGCTGAATAGACACAGAATCGCCTGAACATATTTTTATCGAGGCCGCCTCACATAGGATGCTGCGTACCGTCATATCTATCATCATACGTCCAGTCCTTGACTTTATTCAGTGACGAAAACTATTTAAAATTTTAGAATAACCGTCAGGATATAAAGAAGGGCAGGTGAACGCAAGAATTACAAAGTACGTACCTTGTTCATTGTGGCAAGACATCCTATCCTATCTTAACTCGTCCTGCATAACATAACATACATAATAGAATAATAAATGTTATGTTACCTAGCATACCCGAACCCTTCCCTGCCGAAACTAACTTAACCTTATCTTACGCGACACAACACAAGCCAGTCCGCCAACGCAGCACAACACACCGACAGTACACGACCCAACCTTACACAACTCAACCCAGTCCACTTCAGTTCTACCCAGTCCAGTCCAGTCCTCTCCTGTCCAAGTCAACCCAACCATACCAATCTACTCCATCCCAGTCCAACCCAAATCCAATCCATTTCCATCCAGTCCAACCCATTCCCATCCATTTCAACCCAGTTCATTTAATTTCTATCCAGTCCAAGCAAATCCAATCCATTTCCATCCAATCCAGTCCAGTCCAAGCCACATCCATCAGTTTCAACCAAGTCCAGTCCACTTCTATCTGTTTCAACCCAGTCTAATCCAGATTAGCGCAGTCCGGTACAATGCCATATGATAAGACGGATACTATTTTTTATAGCCCATTGCCACCCAATCCAGCCTAATCGAGTCCATTTCCATCCAGTCCAACCTAGTCCAGTCCATTCCCATCCATCCAATCCAGTCCGGTCCCATTCAGTCCAACCCAGTTCAGTCCAGTCCCATTCAGCCCTACCAAGGCCAGTCCATTCCCATCCATCCAGTCCAGCTCAGTCCATTGCTACCCAATCCAGTACTTTTCCTTCCTATCGAGTCCATTCAATCAGTTTCCCACCCAGTCCAGTCCAGTCCCACTCAGTCCAGTTAATTTCTTTCTCGCCTTTTCTGATGCAGTCACACCCACTATAACCCAACCCAGTTTAACCTAACCCCAACCAAACCAAACCTAACCAAACCCCAATCTAGCACAACCCACCTAATCCCTACCCATCCGACCCCACTCCACTCCATCCCAGTCCAGCCAACTCATTCCATCCCAAACCAACCCAACCCAAACCCACTCCACGCCATTCCACCCCAACCCAACCCAACCCAACCCAATCCAATCCCATACAACCCTACCCAAACCCACCCCACCTCATCCCACCCCAATCCAACCAACCCATCCCAACCCAGCCCAACCCAAACCACTCTCGCAACACGCCAGTCTAGCCCGTGCAACAAAAATGGTTGGGTTGGCCAGAATATTAACGTATACAACGGCCAACCCAGCGCCGCTCCGAGCTGTAAACCGATTAGGGCCATTTTTCCATATAGTTAATTGGCGATTTGGTCCGTAATGTTGGGCAAGGCTGTTTGTATATATTTGTGAAGGGAGTGGAGTTTTTCATGTTTAATTTAGAGAGAGAGAGAGAGAGAGAGGGAGAGAGAGAGAGAGTATAATAGAGGAAGGTGTGCTGAGAGAGAGAGAGGTATGCAAGAGGAAGGTGTGCCGAGAGAGAGAGAGCGAGAGGTATACAAGAGGAAGATGAGAGAGAGAGAAAGAGGTATGCAGGAGGAAGGTGTGCCGAGAGAGAGAGAGAGAGAGAGAGGTATGCAGGAGGAAGGTGTGCAGAGAGAGAGATTGTGAGGTACCCATAGGGAAGGTGTGCGAAGAGAGAGAGAGAGAGAGAGAGAATGTGAGGTATGTAAGTGGGAAACAAGGCGTGTGGGCGGCAGGGGATGGATGGAGGGTTGCTTGGTGGGATGGTTGGCTGGTTGCTAGTTGATTAGTTGCATGTTTGGTTGGCTGTTTGGGGTAGTTGGATGGATGGCTAGTTGGTTGTTTAGTTGGATGGTACAGTAAGTACCTGGTTGGTTGGTTGAATGGGTGGGTGGGTGGATTGTTGCTTGGTTGTCTGGATGGTTGATTAGTTGGTTTGATGGTAGGATGGTTGGTAAGTTGGCTGGTTGGTTGGTTGAATTGGTAGACAGTTGGTTGCTTGGTAAGTGTGATGTTTCTTGGTTTGATGGGCTTGTTGTCTGGTTTGGTTGGTGGGTTGACTGGTTGATGGTTGGTTGTAAGTTAGGATGGTTAGTGGGTCGGGTGGTCGGTTTGGGCCTGTTGGATGCTTGTATGAATGAAATTGTATGAATGAAAGAAAGGATTTAAGTACTCGTAAACGAATGACTAAAGGGATGGAGACACTGATAAGGAGATTGATTAATGAGTGAATAAATATATGGATGGATGGATAGATTACTGATATGGATGGACAGTTGATTAGCTGGCTGGGTGAATAAGGGAATGAATGGATGGATGGAAGGAAGAAAAGGCTGAAAAACTTATTCTGACACCAGCAGAAGTGGGCATCCGGTACACGAAATGTACCGTCCGTATCATAGTCAATATCGATAAACAACGAATCTGTTACACGCAGTGTACTTCACTTTTCCTGCCCAGTCCGTCATCTCATCTTTCCTTCCCAGTGTTGCCCTCGAGGAAGACGAGGACCTCAAAATGATCTTCAATGATCCCTGCAGGTTTTGGTGTCAGCACGTCTTTCCCTAATGAGAACAGTCGTTCCACGGCGGCACTGGATGGTATCGGAGTGTTGTAGGTGATGAACATGTCTCTGATCGCCTTGCAGGGAAAGCAGTCTTTGTTGATCGTAACTTTATGGGGCTCGTCGTCCAGAAAGTTCTTCACCAACTTTGCCCCGGTCTCACTTTTTTTAAACTTAAAGTATTTTTCCAAGTAAGGCCATGGATTGCTGGGTGTTGATGTTGAAGCTATATGCGCAGTGGCTTCAACAGCATCTGATGATTGATGTGGCTTCGTCAAGAAGCGATCCATACCATATTTAAACCATTTCACTTGAAAGTTAAATCACAAAACACAAGGTAAGGTAAAGAAAATAGAATAACTGAAAGAAAGTAAATGTAGCAACCACTGCACTGAGTCAGCAGTTTGAATGCCGAAGCATGGCGTGACAGGCAACATTACACAATGAGAACAGGAGTGTAGTGTAGGTACGTGAGATTTAGCCTCAAGGTCACCCACTTACATGTAAAAAACATCACTCTCGGATATAAACACAGCCTTAGTTCCAGATAGATACACGTGAACACTGGGATAGACAAATAGCGGCGCATGAGCAAGGTGCATCAGGTACTTCAAAACAACCTTCAAAACAACCTCTCTCCCTTTTCATCATTCTTGTTGATAACAAAACATTTTGTCGCTCGTTTTGCATTTTTATGGGAATATAAAAAATGTACCGCTACAGAGTACCGACAAAATATGCCAAAAATGTACCGTCGGTACTGCTTTTGGTACAGGCCGATGAAAGTAATAGCACTACTGGTGCCGATACTCAAATTGTAACTCGGTACCATAACTCTGTTTTGTACCTTTGAACACCAGTCACACAGTCACATCTGTTTCGTCTGTTATACTAGTCCCAGCTATAGCACGTAAGATTGCACAGTATCGTAGAAGGGGTATCGTAAACAGAGGCAGGGGACGTCTCTCTCTCTCTCTCTCTCTCTCTCTCTCTCTCTCTCTCTCTCTCTCTCTCTCTCTCTCCACCGCCCATGTACCCTGTCACTTGCACTTAACTACCTACATATACCTACACACCTACAGTCTTTAATCCACCCACCTAAATACACACACACACACACACACACACACACACACACACACACACACACACACACACACACACAGCACTCAGAAACCAGTATATTATCTTATGTACACCTATACCCTAAAACACACACACACACACACACACACACACACACACAGCACTCAGAAACCAGTATATTATCTTATGTACACCTATACCCTAAAACACACACACACACACACACACACACACACACACACACACACACACACACACACACACACACAAACACACACACGCCTGCCTCGTAAGCTGTATGATGTACTCTTCTGTCTCCCACACGCCAGCACAGAAGCACTCCATTCCTCACCACACTTCATTCCCGGCCTTCACTTCACCTTATTCACTCACCTACACCGCACCCTCACCCTCACCTCACTTCCAGTCTTCATTTCACGTCACTTCTAGCCTTCACCTCACCGCACTTCACTGTCTCGCTGGCCTTCACTTAGCTTCGGCTACCTTGTCTCACTCACTTTTACCACACATTGATACTCACTTTCTTTACTTCCAGCTTGCTTTCTTACTTCATTCCTTAGTCTCGCTTGTCTATTGTATTATTAATGTTCAGTTTTTGTGTATGGATGTGTGTGGACGATATAATATGTATGTATGAAAACTCCCAACCCTGACGGATTTTTTTTTTCTTTTACGAGACTTTACATACGCAGTCATTGAGGGGTCCAGTAGCGGACATTTAGAGTTTGTTCATAATTACTCTAGCTAAAAGGTGGTTTAGCCCAAGCAGTCACAGGTCATCGTAGGACAGTGAGGAAATGAGCTTGTTACCTTCATGCTTGTACTGTCACTCACTGCACATCTCCCCTTCACCGTCTTTCAGTCATTTTCACTGCCTTTCCTCCATTTACTCACTGCACATTCATCTTCCTCCAGTCCTCACACTCAGCTTCGTCTTTACTCAACTTTTTTTTTTTTTCGTTCGGATTACTCCTGTCACCTTTCGTCTTACCTTAGTTTCGTCCTCAGTATACCTTCATTCTCACCCTCAGTACTCACCTTCACCCTCCATCGCCTCCCACTCTCACTTCACCACTCACCTCTCTCTCTCTCTCTCTCTCTCTCTCTCTCTCTCTCTCTCTCTCTCTCTCTCTCTCTCTCTCTCTCTCTCTCTCTCTCTCTCTCAGCGCGGATTTCCCCACCTTCTCCCCTGTCTGTCTCTACCCTCTCCTCCCTCTCTCATCCTCCTCCTTAACCCTCCCTCCCCAATGCCACTCTTACTCCTTCTTTTCCTCATCATCTCGTCTTCTTTCTTTGCATCCTCCTCCTCCTCCTCCTCCTCCTTTTTTGTTTGGCGATATTATGAATGGAATCAGAGGACGTCATCGTAGTGAAGGGATTAAAAGTTACCAATTAATGTTTTTTTAATATTATTTCTCCCAGCACCCCCTCTCCTCTTCGTCCCCCTCCCCCCCCTGTACGACCACCCCCTCTCCTGCCTTGTTGTTGTTGTTGTTGTTGTTGTTGTTTGTATTTCATTTTATTGGTATTTTATTTTTGGTTTTATTTGGTGCCCTTGGTTTTATTTTTACTACTTTTTTCATTTTTTTTGTCTTCATTCTTTGTTCTTTTTTTTTTTTTTGTCTGGTTTTATTCGTTTTTTTCTCATTTTGGTTTTATTTATTTTGTGTTTGTTCTTAATTTCGCGTAATAATTTCCTCTTATTTTTATTTTCCTTAGTTTTAGTCTTTGTATTTGTTAATTTTTGTCTGTGGTTTTGTTTGCTTTTCTTTTATTCTTGCTTTTACTTGTTGTCTTTATTTTGTTGTTTTAATTACTCTAGTTGCTCGAGATATTTGTGCTTTCCTGTTTATTGATGCCTTTATTATTTTCTTTGTTTATTGTCTTTGTTTTTTCTTGAGGGGCTGCTTACCTGTCCTTTATTTTCTTTGTTGTCTTGTTTTGATTCGTATTTGCCGTTGCGTGTGATTCTCCTTTGTTCTCCCTTCCTTTTCTTCGTTTCTTTTTTTCTTTCGTGTCTTTTGTTTTTTTCTTTCCCTCATTTGTTTTCCTTTCCTAATCTCCCTTCTTCTTCCTACTTAGCTTTTTTGTTTTTTTTTTTGGCATCCTCTTCTCTGTGTTTTATTTATTTTTTTGTCTTTTCCTGCGTGTTTTTTTCCGTTTTACTTCTTTCTCTCTTTGTTCTGATGTTGGTGTGATTTTTCTTTCATTTTCTTTCTTTTTCTTTTTTTTTTAATTCTTTTCTCTTTTCCGGTCTCCCTGTCTCCTCATTCTTTTCTCTTAGTTTTCTCCCTGTTCCTTCATTCTTCTGTCTTTCTCTTCCTGTCGTTCTGTACTTCCATTCTCCTGTCATACTCCTTCCTCATTCATGTATCTTTTTCTTGTGGTTTCTCTCTCTCTCTCTCTCTCTCTCTCTCTCTCTCTCTCTCTCTCTATCATCATCATCATCATCATCATCATCATGTCAAACACCAGTTATCATCATCATCATCATCATCATCATCAATCAGTCACTCATCAGTCATCATATTCAATAAATAAGTCAATCACTAATCATCAAATATAATCATCATCATCACTTACGTCACTCCTCATCACCCACACCACATCCCCACCACATCCTTCCTTGTCACACCTTAACTAACACTTGCCATCTCAAATATTGGTCATTAATCAGTTTCATATCTCTAACACTTCCTCATCCTGCCTTCCCCTGCTTCGTCTCTTCACGGTCTTCCTTCCCTGCCTCACCCCTTCCTCATCTGAACTCCATCCCTGCATTACCACCTTCCCCACACAAATCTCTGCCTCACCTCACCTCTCTTCTGCCCTGCCACACCTCATTCCCTCCCTGCTTCACCCTGCCTCATCTCCACCACGCCTCAGTGTCGCCCTTGCCTCACCCTCTCACCCTGTTCACTACTCCCTCCCTGGCTTTTATTGTGCCTCTTAGTTTTAACTCTTTTTCACTCTGTCTCACCTCTCCTCCTGCCTCACCACCCTTTTATTCCATCCTTGCCCCTGCCTGACTCTTACCTTACCTCACCCCTGTCACACTTCTGCCTTACCGTGCCTCACCCTGCCTCGCCTCTCATCTCTGCCGCACTTTGCCATCTTCTTGTCCTTGCCTGATCTACCTCACCCTACCTTACACCTGTCACTCTTGTGCCTGGCTCTTTCTGATCCCCTCTCACTCTGCTACCGCTCCTCACCCTGCCCCTCCACCCACCTCATCCTGCATCATTCCTCACCCCTTTCACACCTTTACCTTACTCTTCGTCTCCCACACCCTGCCTTCCTTTGCATTACTCGCTTTATCCCTATCTTACCCTGACTCACTACGGTCCCACCTGTACCAAACAGCCACAAAAGGACCAACAACTGTGTGCTTTCCTTTGTACTCTTGCCACACTCTGCCCCACCCTTCTACACCCTGCGTCACCCTGCCTCCTCTTATTCTTTCTTCACCTACCACACCCATTTTAATTAG
>NC_137015.1:28592130-28672130 GCF_032717465.1 Coenobita brevimanus
TGCCCCCCTGCCTTTCCCTCCCCCCATTTCGCCCCCCGCTGTGCCCACGCTACCCCGCCCCCCCTTTCTAATGCCCCCTTCTGGAGGTGTGCCAAAGCTTGCAGGTGAGGGGAGGGATGCCCATGCTTCTGCCTCATACTCCCTTATACTCCCTTCCCTTACACCCTGTGCCCCTCACTGATATCATATGCTTCTTCCTGATACATCTTTATACCGCCTTGTACCCCTTTTTGGTCTGTCTTATCTACCAGTCTTTCCTTATACCTCTCCCTTATACCCTGTGGACCTCACTAATACGTCATTCCCCTGCCTTATACTCTTTACCTCCCACTTATACCTTATGCCCCTCTGTTGTATCCTGTGGCCTATACGCGAGCATAATACTCCACTGATACCTCATATCACTCACTTATATCCTGTGCCTCTTACAAGCCTCATATCCCTTACTGATACCGTATACTCCTCACATATTTCCTGTGGCTCTTCCATAAGCCTTATACTCCTCACTTATACCTTATACCCCTCCTCAAATATCCTGTGCTTTGCCTTATACCCCTCACTTCAGTCGTATAACCCTCATACCTTACACCCTCACCTGCGCCCTGTATCTCTTACTTGTACCATATACCCTGCACTTGTACCCCGCACCCCTCCATTATACTCGGTGCTCCTCCCTTATACTTCTTTTTACTTCCCCACACCCAGCTTCTCGTCTCACACGTCTTCCTTATACCTCATATTCCACACTCTTTCTTCCTTATATTCCATCATTCTCTCTCTCATCCCATACCTTCCCCTTATGTCTTGTTTCTCATTCCCCTCCCTCATATCTGATACCTCCATTTTACTTATCCCTAATACCAGGTTATACACACGCCCCTCTGCTCTTTCCCTATCACCTGAAAGGAAGATGGTGGACTGCAGGAAGAGGGCAGTTTCAGCCTGCAGTCCACTGGGTTCACGTCCAAATAAGCCTGAGGAAACTACCACCACTACTCTCCCATATCCACTACCCCTGTGGAATACCTTGTACCGTTCCCTTATACTTTCTTATACCCCTAACACCACTGCCTCATGCTACCCTATAATCGTTCGTTATTCCTTATGCAGCTCACTCTTGCACCCTTATACCCCTAACACCTCTCTCCCATACCCTATACTTCTCCCTTATACCTCCCTTATACCTCATTCTTACCTGTGAAACTTCCTCAACTGCATGGTGAAGTGTCTCAGTTTTTCATGCCGGTTACTGATAATTCCTAAGGGTAAGTGGATGAAGATTATTATAGTTTACTGTTTTCAAGTCCTTTTCTGCAAACTGTTAATGGCAGATTTGTGTTGCACTGTGGAGTTTCTCACTTCTTCCTGTTTGCTTGGACTACAGATATTGGATAGTGAACGTCAGAAAAATGGCCGTGAAAAGTAAGATTATTTCTGTTGCTGTTTGCTTTCCTTTCAACTATTTACATTTTTTTTTTTCCCTTTTGTTTATATACTTCACATACTTGAAGATCATAGTGACTCCTTTAACACTCCCTTAAATCTTTACCGTAGATATGTTACTTCTTACATACTATCACCTTATACATACACCTCCGCATGCTATCTCAACCCCCACAACCCCTCACACCTCTCCCTCACCCCACACACCCCTCCCTCACCCTTCACACCCCTCCCTCACCCTTCACACCCCTCCCTCACCCTTCACACCCCTCCCTCACCCCACACACCCCTCCCTCACCCTTCATACCACTCCATCACCTCTCATACCACTCCCTCACCCCTCACACCGCTTCCTCACCCCTCATACCATTCCCTCACCCCTCATACCACTCCGTCACCCCTCATACCACTCCGTCACCCCTCACACCCTCCCACACCCCTTACACCCCTCACTCTCCCCTCACACCACTCCCTCACCCATCATACCACTCCCTCACCCCTCATACTGCATCCTCACCTGTCATACCATTCCATCACCCCTCATACCACTCCTTCACCCCTCACACCACCCTGTCACCCCTCACACCACTCCTTCACCCACCACCTCTCATACCCCTCCCTCACCCCTCACACCCCTGCATCACCCCTCACACCCCTCCATCTCCCCTCACACCCCTCCATCTCCCCTCACACCCCTCCATCTCCCCTCACACCCCTCCATCTCCCCTCACATCCCTCCATGACCTCTCAAACTCCTCCATCACCCTCACACCCCTCCATCACCCCTCACACCCCTTCATCACCCCCTCCCTCACCCCTCACACCCTCGCTAACCCCCTCCCTCACCCCTCACACCCTCGCTAACCCGCTCCATCACCCCCTCCCCAACCCCCTCCCTCACCCCCTCCCCAACCCCCTTTCTCACCCACTCCTCAACCCCATCCCTCACCCCCTCCCCAACCCCATCCCTCACCCCCTCCCTAACCCCTTCCCTCACCCCCTACCCATCCCCCATCCCCCTCCCTCCCCCCTTCTTCACCCCTCCCATCTCATTACCTCTCTCTCTCTCTCTCTCTCTCTCTCTCTCTCTCTCTCTCTCTCTCTCTCTCTTCCCTATTCCTTCTCTCTCTTCCCTTCCTAGTAATTTCTTCTCCTCTCATCTCCCCCTTTTCTGTCGCCCCCTTTTCACTTCCCCCCTCTCCTCCCGGCGTTCATTCTCTCTCACCCCCCCTTCTTCCTTGCCTCGCACCCCCCAAGCCAATCCCTTCCCTCCCTACCCGTCCCTCTTCCTTTTGTTATCTTGTTCCATTCCCCCTACATCTCTCCCCTTCTGTTTCTCCCTCTCCTACTCCCTTTCTCTGAGAGAGAGAGAGAGAGAGAGTGACATAAGGACTGAAGTAAAGGAGGGAGATAGGAGAAAGATAGAAGGACAGACACAAACACACACACACAGCCAAAGACAGAGGGGGACAGGCATTCAGACAGACAGAGCAAATTCCAGTACAAATATGCATGACACAGGTGCTGGCCAGGTGTCATGCAGGTGTCATTCATGGCGGGAGAGGGTGTGCATGGATGGATGAGGCGGGGCGTGAATCATGCAGTGCTGGTGGGGTCATGTGTTGAGAGAGACAGGCACCTGGTGATTGCCAGAGTTATTTACCACCCTGTATTATTGTTGGCGTTGTTTTTATTATTATTATTATTATTATTGTTGTTGTTGTTGTTGTTGCTGTTGTTGTTACCTCCTCCAGCGAAGTCCGTCGGAGGTTGTGCGATCACCCGTGTCTGTTTTTCCGTCCACAAAATTCAGTATCTCAAAGTGTTAGTCAAATTTCGATTAAATTTTCAGGAGCCCATCATCCAAGGAAAATTTGATTAGATTTGAGGCGGATCCGGATCCAGATGCGGAGGCAGGACTTTTATTTTATATTTTTTTAATTGCGAGATAGGGCAGGGTTGCGGGTTTTTTAAATGTCTATAAACTACAGCCTGATTTTTAAAGTTTTGGTGACAGTGACGTTGGCGGAGGCATGCGTCCCCTGAGTGTTTTTTACTTAGTAGTAGTAATAGTAGTAGTAGTTGTTGTTGTTGCTGTTATTATCGTTGTTGTGCCATCTTCATCATCATCATCATCATCATCATCATCACCGTAAAGCACTCTGTTCCGCCACCCCATAGACTGATTCCCTTTAACCCGTCTCTCTCTTACCCTAGATACGCTTTCAACCCCTATATCTGTATCAGTTTCTGCCTCTCCCTATGTCTGTCAGTGTCAAGATATATTGGTTTATAAAAAAAAAAAAATGTACCATGGCTCTTGTGGATGTGCCTGCTGACGTAAGGATAAATTGAATACATTTTTTGGACCTACTGGGCTCGTCACAGTTCAAGGGCACAGCTGTAGCCCCCCCCCCCCACAAAAAAAAAAAAAAGTAAGTCAGTGCCAAAGTACCCCTTTTGGACGTACAGGGACCAAGTTTAGTGTGTGTGTGTGTGTGTGTGTGTGTGTGTGTGTGTGTGTGTGTGTGTGTGTGTGTGTGTGTGTGTGTGTGTGTGAGAGAGAGAGAGAGACCATTCCCTGAGACAGTTTTCCTACCTGCTACACACCTTCGCATGTCACCAATCAACACCCAACCTCCCAGGCAGCGTCAAAAATATAGAAAAACCTCCTACCATCTCCGGGAATCGAACCGTAGCGCTTAAACCCACAGACGTCCACAGCCACAGATTTATATACCGAGCACCAGGCGGCTCTCAGTACATCAGGAAGGAGGAAAGGGGGAGTGTGGTGGAGGTATATGCTCTATGAGTGCTCCTCTGTACGTCTGTTGTCCGTTCCAAGAAAGACGGTGCCTGACCTTCATCTTTTTTGCTGTTTAAGTTTGATTTTTGTCTTCCATTTGCATTATCTGTTTGAGAGAGAGAGAGAGAGAGAGAGAGAGAGGAGGAGGAGGAGGAGGAGGAGGAGGAACGTGTGCCTGATGTGTGAGTGTGTTTACGTGTAGTTGTGTTTTTGCAGGGTGTGTGTGTGTGTGTGTGTGTGTGTGTGTGTGTGTGTGTGTGTGTGTGTGTGTGTGTGTGTGGGCGTACAACCTCGTGAGTGTGTGATGTCAGGGGGGGAGTGTTGGGACCGTGAGTCATCCTGCCCCGCCCTGCCCTGCCCTGCCCTGCCTTGCCCTGTCCTGCCCTATCTTCCCCTGCCCTGTCCTGCCCTATCTTCCCCTGCCCTGCCCTGCCCTACCTTCCCCTGCCTTGCCCTGCCCTACCTTCCCCTGCCTGCCCAGCCGTACCTTCCCCTGCCCTGCCCTACCTTCCCCTGCCCTGCCTTGTCCTGCCCTACCGTACCTTCCCCTGCCCTGCCCTGCCTAGCCCTACCTTCCCCTGCCTGCCCAGCCCTTCCTTCCCCTACAGTGCCCAGCTTTACCTTCCCCTGTCTAGCCCTATCCTGCCCTGCCCTGCCCTGCCCTGCCTTGCCTTGCCATGCCATGCCATGCCCTGCCCTGCCCTGCCTTGCCCTGCCCTGCCGTACCTTCCCCTGCCCTGCCCTGCCCTCCATCATTTACACCGGCATTGATCTCTGTAACACTAATATTCTGAGGTTTTCTTGTAGGCAGAGTACCGTCTTGCAACTCCTTCAATGTGTAAACTTTATATTTCATCCCATCAGACGATTTCCATGAGCATAAGAAGGACCCCTCGTACTACAGGTGTGATGGGAAGGGTTGTGAAGGAGGAGGCTACCTTTCCCGTCATTTCACCCCTCTTTCCTCTCCTTCATTTCTCTCCCTTCTCCCCTCCCCCCCATCTTTCCTGTCTTTCCCTTACCTTCCCTCCACCCTCATCTTTCTTCCCTCCTCCATTCACCCGCCACCTCCGTGTACCAGCCAGATCCGGAAAGTAATAGCGAGAATGAGCATGTTGTGTAGATCAGAGAGAGAGAGAGAGAGAGAGAGAGAGAGAGAGAGAGAGAGAGAGATGGTTGATAGAAAAGGTAGACGAATAGTAAGACAGAACGACAATATGAGGAAGTATATGCGAGATGTGTGTGTGTGTGTGTGTGTGTGTGTGTGTGTGTGTGTGTGTGTGTGTGTGTGTGTGTATGTGCTGTAGAAGGAACACATTTAATATGTAGTGACAAATATTTAGGGAAGGACAGGGATGAGAGACTGACTGAATGAATCTGCGAGTCGGGAAGTTGTAAGAAGATGCACTAAATCAAACAAGGTGGAAAGTACAGTACATGAAGCAAGAGAGTCGGGTGTGGAGTCGTTTTTGAGTAAGTGAAGACATATATATATATATATATATATATATATATATATATATATATATATATATATATATATATATACTGTAATACGTAACTCGGAACAACGAGTAAGAGTTAGAAGTTACAGTACTTTAATTCGTGTGTGCGAGTGTACTCGTTGGAAGAAGACAAAGAAGTAAAACAAAAACAAGAGAGTCGGGTATAGCCTACTGTATGAGGGAGATGGGTATGGGAGATGTCGTCACTGAGTAGGGAAAGAGAAGGAAGAGTCGGTACTGAGATGGGACATATATGTAGCACAGGTATGGAGAGTGAATGACCGGCTAAAAGACGATGAGAGTTCGGTGCTTGGAAGAAGGGAAATATTAATAAGACCAAGAACAAAGTTGAAAAACATCAATGAAAGGGGGAGTGTGAGAGTTCGTTACTGAGTGGAGGTAAACACAGATCGTAGAACA
Organism: Coenobita brevimanus; assembly: GCF_032717465.1. Classification (NCBI taxonomy): domain Eukaryota; kingdom Metazoa; phylum Arthropoda; class Malacostraca; order Decapoda; family Coenobitidae; genus Coenobita; species Coenobita brevimanus. The sequence goes on from NC_137015.1 coordinate 28,598,305, forward strand.
GCGAAAAGGAGAGTGAGAGATTGACCAGAAGGGTGTAAGAGAGTTGGATGTTTAGAGGAAGAAGAAGCAGACAGCGAATATGTTGGGTAGTAGAAGGGAAAGTGACTCGGCGTGTGGATCGTTACTGAGTAGGGACAAATGTACAAGATAGAACAGCGAATTTAGAGGGAGAGATCGGCTAAGCGACTAAAAAGTACGTGAGAGTGACGTGTTTGGAAGAAGATGACGAAGAGCCAAATGGGGAGTATTGGGGTGAAGAGGATATGAGAGGAGGGGTCTTTACTGAGTAGGGTTGGAGGTTAGGTGCAGAAAAGCTAATGAAAGAGGTTTAGTACAAAAAGTATATTAGAAGGAGATGCTGAGAAGAGATAGACCAAGAATAGTATGGAGGGACAAGGTCAGAGGGATATACCGTATACATGAAGAAGGGGAATGTGTGCTGGAGAAGCGATCGTTACTGACTAGGGACAGTGATTTAGGGTGGAAGAGAGAGAGAGAGAGAGAGAGGAAAAAACCGAAGTGAGGCCAAGGGAAACATTGAGAGGAAGGGCAGCCAAGACAAGCGCTCTCTCTCTCTCTCTCTCTCTCTCTCTCTGCTTATCTGTCTGCCTAGCTCTGTCTGCGTCTTATGTCTACCTGTGTAGGCTGTCTACTTGTTTGTCTGTATATTTGTCTCTGTGTATCTAAGTATATGGCAGTCTGTATCTATCTAGGTATCAGTCTGGCTGTTTATTTGTCTCTATCAAGCAGCAGATTCAAGGGTGAACTTATCAGCCCTTTTCTTATGTCGTACTTGCTGATTCTGTGTGTGTGTGTGTGTGTGTGTGTGTGTGTGTGTGTGTATTTTATGAGAGAGAGAGAGAGAGAGAGAGAGAGACTAGGAAGCGTGAGTGGCAAAAAGAAAATGAGAGTGAGAGTAGAAATATTTGCAGTATCACCCCTTCCACCGCAGTGGCGTCGTCTCCAGCTTATCTGTATATTTTTTGCTGTAAATTTACGGTTATATATTGTGTTATGTAGCTGTGTTGTTGTTTCTGTAGTATTTGATGTAGCGTAAGTGCATCCCTTGATAGTAAAGGGATAAATGAAGGCTGTATCAAATCCCACTTGTTCCAGAATTATATAGTAAAGTTGAATACAAGTGTCTGAAGGTAGCGGGAAGTGGTACAAAACGTCATGTTATCTAGGTAGTTCATATTGTACAGGTATTACAAGAAGGTGCAGTCAAGCCCACAGATTTAGACTCTTAAGTTTTGTAGCAGCTTTGAGGCTAAGAAATGGTCGCCCTGTATTGAAATGTTACAGAGAACAGTAGTTAACGAGGTTCAGTCACGAGGTCACCCATATTCCCCGTCCAGTATTATGCCCTGCCATCTAAATGTGTCACTCCCTCCCAAACCTCAGAGAGTATTCTTCCTTCTCACACCCTTCTTGTAGTGTATTTAATTTTGCAATTACATTAAAACCCATCCTTCTATACCCTTCTTGTTGTTTGTTTCGTATTGCTGTCACATTAAAATCCTTCTTTCTCACGCCCTCTTTGTTGTGTATCTCATATGGCTGTCACATTAAAATCCTTCTCACTCCCCTTTTGTTTTGTATTTTATTTTGCTGTCTCATAAAAAGTCCTTCCTTTTCACTCCCTTTTTGTTGTGTGTCTCATATTGCCATCACATTAAAATCCTTCTTTCTTATACCTTTGTGTTGTGTATCTGTATTGCTATCACATTAAATTCCTTCTTTTTTATTTACAGTATATTCTTTTGTTGTGTGATTCATTTTGCCATCACATGAAAATATTTCATGTAACACCTTCCATTGCCACATCCTGCGTAGAAGTGTCGGCTGACTTTTGCTGACGCCTGTACATACGCCACACTTTGGGTCACATTGCAGATTTCGTTGCACCTCTTCCTTAGCGATTTATTTTGCACATTACACCTCAGTATTCCCTCGTATATTGTTGATGCAAGGTATTTCAACATGGGAAAAATTCGAGTAACGGGCAAGAGAATTTTAAGGTGTAATATGCCAAATAAATCACTGAGGAGGAGATGTTACGAAGCTTATGAATCCAATTAGAAGACAGTCCTCTTGGTTTACCTTGATCACGTGTACCATAAACCTCTTCAGTGCTATGACTCTCTCTTTCTCTCTCTCTCTCTCTCTCTCTCTCTCTCTCTCTCTCTCTCTCTGCTACGTCCATACTATTTTCTCCAATTTAGTCGACTTTTGCACCTGTGGGCTGTTACCTGGGTCCTTCATTAACCTGTTTGGCACCAGCACTTTTACCTGAGTTACAGAATTTTTTGTTTTATTCGATAGTCAGAATAAAAGATGGAAGGCGTTACCATAATGAAGAAGTCTATCTATCTATCTATTGCCAGACCCCTTAATCCCGTAAGGGGTGGCCACAAACAAATCGCCTCCATGTCGCCCTGTCCCCCGCCATTTCACTGCCCTGCTCCCTGCCCACACACACCCTCTCTCATATACTGTACCTCTCCACTCCGTCCCTCCATCTCATCCTTGGCTTCCTTCTCCTCCTCCCCCCCTCCAACTCAGTCACATACACTCTCCTCGTCAGTCTCACTCTCCATCCTCTCCATATGGCCAAACCACCTCAGTGTATTTCTCCTAACGCTTTCTATCACATCCACATGCACACCACAACTCTCCTTCACTTCCTCATTTGTCAGTCTCTCTCTCCAAGTTACTGTACATGCCCCTCTCAAATAACTCATTTCCACTGCTCTCACTCTTGACTTGTGTCCCTCCAACAAGGTCCAAGCTTCACTTTCATACTTTAGAGTTGGTATCTCTCTCTCTCTCTCTCACACACACACACACACACACACACACACACACACACACAGTCATAAATATGGCGGTAATGACAAAGTAACCCGTTTTACAATCCTATGTCTTGACTAACTACAGTAATAGTAACTCTCTCTCCCTTGAACAACACGCATCGAGTTACACTAAAGAAAATAGGTCATTGTGTTCGAATTGTGGGGGGGGATTATTGTATTTTTTTTTTTTTCGTGTTTTTAACCCCTCTCCGATGACCTTTTTTTCCCCTTGATGTTCCATGACGATTTTTATTCATAATCGGATTTTTTTTTTTCCAGACTTCAGGGGTGAGATATAGCCATCACTTACCTGTTTAATGTCAGAGATCTTACCTGGGTGGAATTTAATCACCTGGAAGGATAAATAAATAAATAGATAAATAAATAAAACTAAACATACCTGGCTGGACTCGAGAGGGTATCAGAATCGTCTTGTGTTATCCTGAGACGGCAGAAGGGTTAACCACTTCACCTCAATGACGTAGTTTGTATTCTTGGTACTCTTAGACCATATTTACCCTGGCAGAGACTCGAAGGGAAGGGGTTTAAGTCATGCTTAACCCCTTCACCTCGAGGTCTTCCCAAATCCGACTAAAACCGTCTGAAAGGAGCAAGAATAGGGGTTTAAGACGATGGGGAAATATTGTGGGTGTGCCTTGCCAGACGCCTAATCCCGGAGTTCATCTGGGTGGCCTTGATAAGAACACCATTACCTCTCTTCCCCCGCCACTCGAAGCCACCCTACCTCATACGGTCACCCATTTTATTTTTCCCAGTTAATTCTAGATCTTCATATTACTTTATGTATATTTCTTCCACATAATGCTAGATCTTGAATTTATTTTTTATTTTATTTTCCACCCCAATTCTTGAGTCTTCATTTTTTCCTGGCAACCTCATCACTACGAGGGGTCACTCTAAAGTTGAAAAGAATGATCAGTATATAACTAGAAAGAACTAAATGTAATAAATAAAGAACATCCTCGTACAGAAAGGCTTAACTTTTCATTGCCGGTCGTCTTACTTTCCCGTGAAGATCCACCTCGTACTTGGTCATCCTCTCCTTCTCCCCATCACGTTTCACATCGTTCTCTGTGTCTCTTCCCACCTTTGTCAGCTTACATATATTTCTCTGTCTCTGCTCATTCTCCCATCTTATATTTCTCTGTCTCTGCTCATTCTCCCATCATATATTTCTCTGTCTCTGCTCATTCTCCCATCATATATTGCTCTGTCTCTGCTCATTCTCCCATCATATATTTCTCTGTCTCTGCTCATTCTCCCGTCATATATTTCTCTGTCTCTGCTCATTCTCCCATCATATATTTCTCTGTCTCTGCTCATTCTCCCATCATATATTGCTCTGTCTCTGCTCATTCTCCCATCATATATTTCTCTGTCTCTGCTCATTCTCCCATCATATATTTCTCTGTCTCTGCTCATTCTCCCATCATATATTGCTCTGTCTCTGCTCATTCTCCCATCAACATCCACCTCCTTCTTGATCACCATCTTCCGCTTCTCCCATCATCCTGTACATCATGCTTGTGAACGTTTTCTAGGTGATATGGGAGAGTCCGTAACACCTCTTCCTTATCGGTTTGTTTAACATATTGCACCTTAACAGTCGTGTGTGTGTGTGTGTGTGTGTGTGTGTGTGTGCCCGTTATATCTCATGAGCGGCTCGAGTTATCAACATGAAACCTTCTAGATATAGCCAAAATCTTGGCCGAGTTCTAAAATGGGCATTCGGGGTCAAGGTCAAGGTCACCAAAATGACTGCTAAAGGTCAACTAGTTTTTATCGGCCGCCTTTAGCATCATTATATCTTGTGAACGGCTTGAGGTATCAATATGAAACCTTCATGGTATCAAGATATGCCCAAAGTCGTGGACATGGCCAACAGCATATTCTGGCGGACGATTAGCATTCGGCTCCTGAATGATTTTCTTTCATTTCAATATCGACTTAATTTGCTTCAGTAACATACATGAGGATATTGATGTGCAAAGTGAAAAATAAAATCGCCAGGGAAATCGTGTTACGAAATTTCCAGAAGCCACTTCGAATATTGATCTCTCATTCTCCTAACTGTACGCCTCATTCTCGGTCTTCTCCTCATTCTACCGTCATTTCTCCTACACATTTCCTTCTTTCCTTTCCCCAGCCCTCCACACAACCACAGCACCCCGTGCATTCCTTCAGTGTCCAGTTTCTCTCTCTCTCTCTCTCTCTCTCTCTCTCTCTCTCTCTCTCTCTCTCTCTCTCTCTCTCTCCAAAGGGCGAAGTGGAGTGATTGCACGGAAACAGAAATATAGTATTACATGGTTGTAATGCTACTGGAGTTTATGAAAGATCAAGAAAACACCCGACTTACTGAGAGAGAGAGAGAGAGAGAGAGAGAGAGAGAGAGAGAGAGAGAGAGAGGGGGGGGCAAAAAAAGGTCTCGGTATAAAGTATCACAAAATAGTTTAGTGATACTGTCATAAAAATCAAAAATAATTTAAAAAATCGAAATATTACCCTTAACGACCTCTCATACTGCCGTCCACCAATCAGCTGACCCCATTCCTCTCTCGCCTAATTGTCCGCCCCTCAGTTTTTCACGCCCTCAATTTTCGCGACAGTTTGACGCGAAATTCAGGTTACATTTATGAAGGGGTAGTTTTGTTATGAGGGTCGATTTTTTACGGGTTGAGGGGTAGGTTTGTCATGGAGTCGGTTTGTCACAGGTGGCCTTTTGTCACGGGGGTCACATAATCACGATTTTTTTTTTTTTTTTTTTTTTTTTTTTTTTTTAAAGGTGTTACACAGTTGATGCTTCATTGGTTACGGCTGATTATATCCTAAGTCAAGTTCAAAGTGTATATTTTTCTTCCCATCCTTACCCCCCTTGTTTTGTTCCTTCTTGTCTTTCCTTCAGGCATTTTCGTCCCTCATACTTTCCCTCGTAGTCAGTAGGAGGAAGGTAGGTAAGCAACAACATTATCCCACTATACACCGCCCATTTTAACTTGGCGTAAAATTGCCATCTTTCTCATTTCATTGTTGAGTTATAAGAAGTACCTGACCCCTGAACTTAGTAACAGTCACGAAGAAGTGCTGTTGAAACGATGCAGGGCAGTACTGTAGTTGTGCCTTATTCCTGACGCTGAACTACGTGAAATAAACTGTAAAAGACGAAAATCTCAGTCAAGTTAGAGTGAGTGAATTACATGTGTTAGTTCTCGTCCATGCCAGTGTAGCGGATTTACGGGGCTCGTCCCTGCATGTCGTTCTCTGCCTACCTCATCCTCTCACTTCATCTCTGAGTGCTACTATTCTCACTTTATCTATTTTCTAGTATTTCTCTGTCTCTCTCTCTCTCTCTCTCTCTCTCTCTCTCTCTCTCTCTGGATTTGATAGTGAAAGCGCTAGAATTTCTCAGTTATAGGCCATTTCAATAAGGTGTCTTGCGATAGTATATTTTTTTGTCCTTGGGTGATGTCACTTGAGCTGGAGCCATATTCTTACTGTCTAGCGGAGCAGGTGACATAGAAGGCTTCCACGGTGAATATAATTTAATGGAACTGGTAACACAGAAAGCCCAAACATACGAATATGGACCATAGAAGAAGTGGCTTATCATCGCTGGACGCTAATGACACCAGTAGGAGTCTTGATTTCGGTGCCATGCGTTGTTCAGATGCAATACTTACAGCTACAGACTATACTGCTATTGTGTTTATGGTGGGAATGCAGCGGTTTCGGCCATATCTCATACCGTGAACAGTCCAAGTCGGGCCAAAACTGCTGCACCCTCATTGAACAGCTTCAGTATGCGGGTGTAAGTTTTTCACTGTGACCTGTGGCGATGCTTCTATCCTTTGTTTTCCCTGTTGTGTGTTTGGATCCTGTTAACTTCATTTAGTCCAGTGGTTTCCAACCTTTTCTCATTCTGGCCCCCCGTCACTGAAAGACACGTTCCCTGCGCCTCCCTTCCTCAAATACTGTATTTTACTGGCATGGTTGGCACATGTCAATAACTATCATAGATTCTTAATCTTTGAAATTGTTTATATCTTTAGATAACTAGATTTCTTATTTATATCTGAAATATTTTCTCCATATTTAGAAATTACTGATTTCCATCATAATTCATAGTTTTCAAATATAATTACCCTCCTTTTCAAGCCTTCACGCCCCCCAGGCAACTCTTCATGCCCCCCTAGGGGGGCGCGCCCCACAGGTTGGAAACCACTGATTTAGTCCATATTAGTGGCAAGGAGATAACTATGTCGTATCATACACGTCGGCCTCCCTCCGAAGCCGTGTCGCGGCCTAACAGTCAACAGTGCTGGGAAGATTAATACCTGGTGATATGAAATTATGACCTTTTATAAGTTTGTGTTTTGGTTATTAATATCGGTTGTTAGATCCATACTTTTATATTACTGTGAAGTTAGATAACCCATTCCCTGCTGCAGACACACGTGGCTTTGTTGTTCAGGCTAGTTAGATTTTATTCACTGAGAGAAATCCCAGCACCCAGAGGATTAGAGGCTGCCGCGATTAAACCTTTAGCAGTAGTGGACGCAGCCAAGGGTGTCACTGAGGCAAACATCACACGATTTCTATTAGCTCAGAGAATTCCGTGATGTCAAAACGTGTCTTACTTTAATGTTTGTCCATATACATCATCATTAAAACGGGGCAGAATTAGATTTTTTTTTTTTATCCTCAGCTTGAGGATATATATATATATATATATATATATATATATATATATATATATATATATATATATATATATATATATATATATATATATATATGTATCAGCAGCAGCAGCCACTGGAAATCCACTGCTGAACAAAGGCCTTCCCCATCCTTTCCAACGAATTCCTTGACTGAGCCAATCTCTGCCACATTTTGCCTGCACACTTCTCTGTCTCATCTCTCCACCTCCTGTTTGGCTCTTTTCTGCTACGCTTACAATCTCCTGGAGTCCAGTCAGTCAGCCAGTCTCTTGCTCCATGGCCTGCTCACCTCCATTTCAGTTCTTTTATAACTTCTATTATGTCTTTGACTTTAGTCTGCTCTCTCGCCCAAGTTGATCTTTTCCTGTCTCTTGAAGATATTCCCAACGTTGACCTTTCCCTTGCTCATTGAGAACGGATTAGTTGATTTTTCATCGATTTTGTCATTTTCCAGGTCTCACAACCGTACGTCTTAGCTGGGATTATTTACATTTTGTTTCGTACATACAGGCAAGCTACTTCTCATTATGTCTCTGTGTTTACTAAAGGCTTTCCATCCAATTGTAATGTGCTATTATGTTTCGCTATCATGACATTTTGTTAGTTTTGGTGTTTTCCCCAAGTGATTGTACTCCTGGACTTCTTCAAAAATTTCTTCACTTATTCTAATGACGGTCTCTGGTGTATTTGGATTAAACGTTAGTTTTACTCCGGTTCATCTTTAGCCTTACTTAGAGACTTTCTCTCTTTAGGTCATTTAACATTACATGCAGTGTCTCTGCTGTTTCTGATATTTGGACAATGTCATCGCAAATCTAAAATGGTTTAGGTTTTCTCAAAGTTTACTTCCTTGTTTTCCCAGTCTAGCTTTCTGATAATGCTTTCTAGGCATGTTGTAAATAAATTTGGTGAAATTATATCTCTCAGACGCACGCCCTTCTCGATCTTAATTTTTTCCGAGTCTTTATAATATTTAACTGTAGCAGTTGCCCTTTTGTATATGTTCGCGAGCAGTTTCAGTGTTCCCATTTACTCCTTGTTCCCGCAGTGACTTTATAACTGCTGTGTGCTCCACTGAGTCGAAAGCCGTTTCGTAATCAACAAAACTTAAGCACAGTGGTTTATTATATTCTGTAGTTTTCTCAGTTACCTAATTCATAGTGTGTAGATGATCAGCAGTCGGTACCCTTTTCAGAATCGTGCCTGTTCGCGAGGTTGGTTTTCTTCCAAATTTGTTGTTATTCAGTTCGTAAGGACTTTAGTGAAGAGTTTGTAAATAACTGATAACAAGCTAATGGGTCGACAGTAACTAAGATCTTCTGAGTCTCCCTTTTTTGTAAAGCATAATGACTATCACATCACTTCATTCTTTAGGAATTATCTTATTTTACACTGGGTAAATAAGTGGGCGAGCCTGTTTTGTACCTCTGCACACACACACACTACCATCAGTTTGGAAGAATGGTGTAATTGTTAAAGTTCCGAAGAAGGGAGACCTGAGTGAATGTGGTAATTGGAGGGGAATCTCTTTGTCACCGATAGCTTTGAAAGTTTTCAGTAGAGTGTTGTTAAATAGGTTGGAGCCGGTGGTTGAGGGTATTCTGAGGGATGAACAGGCTGGTTTTAGAAAGGGACGTGGTTGCAGTGATCAGATCTTTATAGTTAGGCATTTGATGCAGCAAGTTAATGAAATGAGAGTACCGTTAAGTCTTTGTTTTGTTGATTTTGAAAAGGCTTTTGATAGTGTTTCGAGAGAGTCTATGGGGAAGATCATGAGACATTATGGAATACCAGAGGAGTTTGTGAGGGTCATTATGAACATGCATGAGGACACATTTTTTAAAGTGATGGTTGATGGTTGTCTGAGTGATTCGTTTGAAGTCAAGTCCGGAGTAATTCAAGGTGGTGTTCTATCGCCTTTACTATTTATATTGGTCATTGATTACATTATGAAACGTGTTGGAACAGAAACAGGTGCAGGTATACTTTGGGGAGAGAACAGGAAACTTTTGGATTTAGATTATGCAGATGATATAGTTTTGATTTGTGATGGGCCAGAAGAGATGCAGAGAGTGTTGGACTGTTTGGTGAGTGAAGGTCGCAAGGTGGGTTTGGTTATTAATTGTGGAAAAACTGAAATAATCAATATGAATATGGAAAATGCGCAGGAATGTGTAATTGGAGGTATGGTTGTAAAGCAAGTTGATAGGTTTAAATATTTAGGTACTTATTTAGCCAAGGATGGTTCTTTGAACTTTGAATTCGAGGAAAGGTTAAAGAAGGCTAATCAGGCAATGGGAATGCTTAAAAATATTTGGAATAATAACAATTTCTCTGTGCATACAAAAATCAAACTTTATAAGGTAATGGTTAGGAGTATCTTAATTTATGGACACGAGTCTTGGTACAGCACAGTGACTATGGAAAATAAATTCTTGGTGTTTGAAAATAAAGCACTTAGAAGAATATTAGGAGTTAAGTGGTGGGAAAGGATACCAAATAGTAGAATTAGAGAAATAACGGGAGTGCAGCCGATCGATGAATATGTTAGATTCGCACGATGGAAGTGGCTAGGACATGTGTATAGGAGACAGGGAATAGTACGAGGTACACCAGGGTGGGTGGCACCTGGTAGGAGAGGTAGAGGAAGGCCAAAAGAGACGTGGGTGAGGACAATGAGACGGGAAGCTGGAGATGAGTGTTGGGGAGATCTTGAGGAGTTAGCACAAGATAGGATGTGGTGGTGTGAGTTCATCGAGGCCCTATGCATCCCCGAGGGTGCCACAGGAAATGATTGATTGATTGATATATATATTTGTTTATTAACACTCTTGAACCCAGAAGCGTCTTATTTATTTCACATCAGCTACTACCGTGCAATATTAGAAACATACCCAGATAACATTTTTTTTTTTTTTTTTTTTGTACCAGATCTGCCTATAGCTGAATGAAATAAACGTGAGACAGAAAAAAAAAAGTTAAGGAATTAACCTTTAGGTTCCCGGCATTTGTGTTTCCCCCACATTAACTGAATTATTATGTTTACGACTAAATTACAAGTATTCGAGGGTCCAAATATCACGAGGGTCGGAATATTACAATACTGAAATTTAGCAGCGTGTTAGAATATGAGGAGGGGTATGAATATGACGGGTGGATGAATTATTACAGGGGTTGGAATATCACGGGTGGGAATTTTACAGCATATGCTTGTCGTGGGGCAAATATTTAATAGGGCTGTATTTTTGAGGGATTATATGTTTATGTCGGGTATGTTTGTCATGGAGTAGTTATTTGACAGGGTTGTGTTAGTATGGAGTATTAATTTTACAGCGTTGTGTTGCGGTAGGGTAGTAATTTCACAGTGTTTTGTCAGGATTGGGTAATAATTTCATGGATTACAGTATGTTAAGGGTTACATATTTCGTGGAGTATTTATTTTCCATGGCTGTGCTGGGTTGGGGGTGCTTATTTCACGGGTATTTTGATGTGGGGTTAGATATTTAATAAGGTTATATACTTATATTTGTGAATGGTTATATATTGATTTGGGGTATGTTATAGTTGTTTTACAGAGTTATGTTAGGGTGGGGGTAGTAATTTCACAGATTTAGTTGGCATGGGGTAGGTATTTCATGGAGTAGGCTTCTCATGGGGTAATTATTTCACCGGCATGAGTTAGTATGGGGGGTTGCTTATTTCTAGGGGGTGGTGGTGGATAGTGTACAGGGCCATAGTTGTCAAAAGTTAGATATTCAGTATGTGTGGGGGAGGTTTGTCATGGAGTTATAAATTCACAGGAGTATGATGAGATGGGGTAGTACTTTCACGGGATAGGCTGGCAGGGGGTAGATATTTCATGGACTAGACAAGTGATGGGGTAGTTGTTTTACAGGGTGACACAGATAGGGTAGATGCATCACACGATAGGCTGACGGGGGGTAGATATTTCATGGAGTAGAATAAAGGTGGAGTAGTTGTTTTATAGGGTGACAGAGATGGGGTAGATACTTTACAGGATAGGACGGCAGGGGGTAAACATTTCATGGAATATATTAGTAATGGAGTATGTATTTCACAGGGTTACACTGAGACGGGGTAGTAATTTCACAGGTGTGGTTGGCATGGTGGTAGTTATTTAATAGGACGATGTTGGCATAAATCTTTACAGGATAACTAGCCACTGATTGTGACAAGACGAAAGGAATTATACCCTGAAGAATGAAACTATATTGTGAGCCTGCAACTGTTCAGAGGGTCCAAGTCGGGCCGAAACAGTTCCATCGAGAGAATACAGTATCTGAGTATGGGTATAATTCTTACATAGGAGCAACATACAGTACATTAATCTAAAATCATGACACAAACTCCTGCACCCTTCAGTTTAGTAACATTGTATTTATTTATTTGTTGTTTCTTCATGATGTCTCCAGATAATTTTATTGATCTTACTGGACTCTCTTGGAATTGAATGGGATCAATATAGTTTTCATCAGCTCCCTCAGCACTAGAATTAAATACTGTAATATTAGATAAATTTGTCTTGTAGTAATGTCATCAAAGCAAGTAACACGTCATCGGAGAGAGGGGTTTAAATTCCCCAAGTCTTGGCAGGGTCACTGAATACTGTTTTAGCTTAGAAATGAGAAGCCAGTTGTATGTAGAATAATCACCTGGCATACCGAGAAAAAGATGGATACATGTCTTCCCTTCTTGAAAATATGAAATTGTTTAGAGGGAGTATGTTCGTCACAGGGGTGCTTTTGTCACGGGGTAGTTATTTCACGGGGGGGTGTTTGTCATGTTGTGGGTTGTGGCGCAGGGAGGGTGGGTTGTTTACAGCTAGAGACGTGACAGATGGACCCCCCCACCTTTGATGCCACCTGAGTTTTTGTTGTGGTGTGTGTGTGTGTGTGTGTGTGTGTGTGTGTGTGTGTGTGTGTGAAGTTCATAGACAAGAACACAATATATATATATATATATATATATATATATATATATATATATATATATTGTGTGTGTGTGTGTGTCTGTGTCTGTGTCTGTGTGTATGTGTGTGTCAGTGTCTGTGTGCAGAAACTTCACAGTGAAGAAACATATGCACATTGACCACAGGGGAAATGAAAACAGAGATAGTAAGTACTTTCGTTTATTACATCTTAAGGCACTGACGTCACTGTCTGAAGATGTAATATATGTAAGTTATATACGAGAGAGAGAGAGAGAGAGAGAGAGAGAGAGAGAGAGAGAGAGAAAGATGGGGGAACCCACAAGTGCCACGCCTCACTACTTGGCACTGACTCTCTCTCTCTCTCTCTCTCTCTCTCTCTCTGCCAGTCCTCCTTCCTTCTCATTTTCTCAACCTCCCACCTCCCCTCTCTCATTTATCTCACTTTCTGTCACCTTCCCTCCCCTCTCTCTCTGCTTCTCTCTCACAACCTCCTTTCCTCCCTCCCTCACTCTCTCATTTCTTAATCTGCCTTACCCTTCCAGTCCTTACAACCCAAACATCTCAATCTTAATTCTCTCTCTCTCTCTCTCTCTCTCTCTCTCTCTCTCTCTCTCTCTCTCTCTCTCTCTCTCTCTCTCTCTCTCTCTCTCTCTCTCTCTCTCTCTCTCTCTCTCTCTCTCTCTCAATCAGTTAATGTAGAACACAATGATCTTTACACTTCCTCATTCTTTCCACTTTCATCATCTTTTTATCTTCGTTTTGTGTACATTTTCCTCCTCCTCCTCCTCCTCCTCCTCCTCCTCCTCCTCCTCCTCCTCATGTTTTCTTTTCTTCTTCTTCTTTTCTTCTCTTTCATCTTTTCTCCTTCTTCTTCCTCCTCCTCCTCCTTCTTCCTTTCTTCTTTCTTTCTTTCTTCTTCTTCTTCTTCTTCTTCTTCTTCTTCTTCTTCTTCCTCCTCCTCCTCCTCCTCCTCCTCCTCCTCCTCCTCCTCCTTCTCCTCCTCCTCCTCCTCCTCCTCCTCCTCCTCCTCCTCTTCCTCTTCTTCCCTTAGTCTCCTCCTGGCCTGCACGCCCCACCATATAATTACAAGGCCCTGTATTAGCGGGGGTCTGGGCTTTGTATCGGCCGTTGAGCCTTTGCATGGGTTACAGTCTATTATGTAATTTGCCGTGACGACCCTCTAGTTTGTATCAGATCACTGCCTTTGTATCTGTTGGCCTTTTTGTAGTAGGTTGTGTTTCTCTAAGTTTTAATTTTTTTGTAACATTTTAAGTTCTTCCTTTTTTCTTTTGAGGTCTTGGTATTATGGAATTTTGGTTTTTCGAAGATAATGTTTTTTCTGTATTCTAAGTCTTGGGTTTTTTGTTCTCCTGAAGTGTTTTTGATTGAGTTTGGTAATATAAATTTGACGGTATATATTTTGCTGTCATTGTATGTGTTATGAAGTTTTAACTATTTTGAATGTATCTTATATCATTTTTCATGGTTTGTGTTGGGGTTTTACTGTTATTAATTTCGATTAATTACATATTACTGGTTTGTGTGATGAGGTTTGGGGCTCATTTGAATATATAGTCTTTAGTTTTATCATTTGAGGTTTTTGGATTGTTTAATATTATGTAACATTTTTTAAAACTATATCAGGTTTTTGTATTCCGTCATCTGGGCCCATCTCTGCATATATTGTCTTTGCTTTGTATCTCGTGAAGATTTTCTACTATTTAATTTTATATCATTCCCTAGCGAATATTCGTTCGATCATGGATTTTGTATTTGTTGTGGTGTTTGTATTATATCATGCCTAAGGAGGTGAGGCCGCATGGGTGTGGTGATTCTGATATCGCTGGTTCCAATGCCATTGCAACCAGGAGTCATTGTTGGAACCCGTTTATTGTTAGTAGTTTAATTTCTGCTCCATTAGCCCACTGACATGACATGAAAACACCCTTGCCGTTGCCAGTTCACTATACTGCATGTGATTCCCCGCTGCAAAGAAAAGTGGTGTGCAGGCAGTCCCCACTACCCACACTGGTAGCATGAATGTGTGGGATGGTGGCCAGTATCTCTTTATATTAGGGCGGCGTGAAGAGAAGGATTACCGACCCTCATGGAACGGACTCATGCATAAGAAAAACAAGGAGGGGTGGGGGGTATATAGAGTTTGTTATTCTGTGCTTCCATGTATCAGCCGAAATTTTTTATGACCGATGTGTAATTTACTGTTACTGCGCCTAATTTGCACACGACACTGATGCTGCGTCTGCTGGCGTTATGGTAAAAGGTAAAGGTGGGCCAGACGCCATGAGACGCTGAGCTGCGGCGTTCGTATCAGTAATTTAGGCCTTTGAGTACGTGACGGTTTACTAATTGTCTAGCCTGGGATACGAGGCCGCTGTATCATCCAAGACACCACACCTACCTCACCTAGGTCATGGGTTCTCATTTTACTGCCAACCCACAAAGGGGGGACGAACACCTGAGTCGAGTCGGATTCGAACCCTGACGTCATCGGGCCTACACCTTTATAGCCAACAGTGCTTACCACGCCGCCTTTTAGTGGTGCAATTTAAATCACACACACACACACACACACACACACACACACACACACACACACACACACACACACACACACACACACACACACACACACACACACACCATTTCCTTGTCATTCATATCTAAGCTACTTATAGTTGTAACTTCGCACTGTTTTTGTCTCCTGTAATTTCCTCTCGTTGATAAGGAATGTTTCTTTATTTGCAGTGTCCAGTATTATGCAGTTTTTCTTCCTTTACTGTTAGGCAGTTTCTCTGTGGCTAAGTAATGAAAAAAAAATGTAAAAAAAAAAAAAAAAAAAAAAAAAAAAAGGCCCTGTAGTGTGGTGAATGTTTTGCCTGTGGAATGGAGACGAGAATTTTGACGCCAACCTCATCACTTATTTAATTCTGTTCTTACTACCTTCAGACGATTTTATTTAACTTGCGAGAAACCTCTTGAATTCTGGGAGGTTTTGGAGGCTCTGTCTAGCCCCTCCAGTTGGAAAAATCTCTCCCAAGCAGCATAAAGCTGTTTGGAGACAGTAAGAATACAGTTCCAGATGCATCATCGTACTGAAGGTGTTATATGATAAGGTAATGAATATAAGGCTTTTTTCACAGGGCACGCTGTTGATAGTTCTCCTGCTTTGATATTTTCTGTTCCTTGTTCTGAATCTTACCCACGCCATTGATGATAGCTGGAACAGGGCTACGTTGATGAGGAGGAGGAGCAGGAGCAGGAGCAGGAGGAGAGGAAGAGGAGGATTTGTGTTTGTTGAAGAAGTGTCAGAGGAAGTTGGTCTGGTAAAGCAGTGTTTTATGTATGTACGAAAATATCACGCCATTTATCCCATGAATTACGAGGCTTCACGCATCTTAAGCCTTTTAATTCGAGGCTTTCTTTTCATTTTATACCTGCCAGGGTCACGTGATTTTTAAATAGTTTAGAAACATCTGTCAGTGGTGGGGTTAGAATCAGTCTCCCATAACCCCTTCACTACGAGAGGTTGCGTTGAGTTGAATAAAATTACCTGGTGGTGGCAAGAGGCAGGTAAAGACATCCTGGTAGTGAAGGAGTTACAATCAAGAGAAGTTTGCAGTCCCCTCTCGCCCCCTCTTGTACCACTTGCACTTCCGCGTAGACGTTATGGTAGTGAAGAGGATAAGAATAGAGAGAACAGGTTTCCAGTCCCCTCTCACCCCTTGTACCATCTTCACTTCCGTGTCTGTTTTATTGCTGCCACCTTGCCATATTTTTCAGTCATCGTAGTGAAGAAGGTAATGGAGGTATTTGCCAATCCCTTCACTACTGCAGTGGTGTCCCAAACTGAATAAAAAATCATCTGGCGGTATCAAGAATAAAACAAAATTACTCGACGGTGACGTGTTTTTGTGTTTTACTGACGGGATCCGGATGATTGGATGAAGTTTGCATCAAGAAGCGCGTGACAGGGGTTTGGCATCCCCCCCCCCCCGCCCTTTAAGCTTGATCGTGGGCGGATTGGCTTGGTGTGACAGGTGTATGTGAAGCGGTTCTAACAATAAAAATACAAACAAGGAGGATCTCTCCAAGAATGCAACAGCTGCGCCCAAGTGGTCCAAGGGCCGTACATTTGCTCTGCCCTATGACCTTGACCTTTAACCTGTTGATCTCACTAAACTATGTCAGCTCCTTGGATGATCCTTAACATTTCCACTGTTTCATTCACGTGAGATAAAAAGTTATTTTGTTCACAGACACCCTGGTTGATTTTTTACCTTAACCTTTGATTGATTGCTAAAAACCGAAGCACTTCATTCTTGCATTACACTCAGCCCTTCTCTCAGATTTGTTGTAAATTAAATGAAAACGAATTAAGTTGATCATGCTACATTAAACATTGACTTAGTTCTGTAACATTGATCTTTGTCGTATTGTTCCCAGACAACGACTTGTCAGGCCTTTGGCTATCCCGCAACCATTCCACCAAGTATGGATAAACTCTAATACAAAGTCTTTGAGTTATTTTGGCGCGCGCACACACACACACACACACACACACACACACACACACACACACACACACACACACACACACACACACACACACACACACACACACACACACACACACACACACACACACACACACACACACACACACACACACACACACATCGAACAATACATTACGCTTGCTCTTGCTTCTGTAGCTCGGGTGTAAAAAAAAAAAAAAAGTGCTGATGGTTAAGCCTGTGAGGTGGAGTCAGGATTGTGAGAACTTGAATGTATGAATAAGTGCGTGGCCCATCACTGAGCATGCTGCACTGTACCTCCTCTGTCCTTGATTCTCGATCCTACCACACCTGATGTAGAGCTAGAAAAGAAATGTTGTAATAATGATAATGATGATGACGGTGTTTTTGGTGTTCATGATGTTGACGGTATTTTTGGTGATGATGATGATGATGACGGTGCTTTTGTGATGATGATGATGATGACGGTGCTTTTGGTGATGATTAGGATGATGATGACGGTGCTTTTGGTGATGATGATGATGATGATGATGACGGTGCTTTGGATGATGATGATGATGACGGTGCTTTTGGTGATGATGATGATGATGACGGTGCTTTTGGTGATGATGATGATGATGATGATGATGACGGTGTTTTTGGTGATGATAATGATGATGACGGTGCTTTGGATGATGATGATGATGACGGTGCTTTGGATGATGATGATGATGACGGTGCTTTTGGTGATGATGATGATGATGACGGTGCTTTGGATGATGATGATGATGACGGTGCTTTTGGTGATGATAATGATGATGACGGTGCTTTTGGTGATGATTAGGATGATGATGACGGTGCTTTGGATGATGATGATGATGACGGTGCTTTTGGTGATGATAATGATGATGATGATGATGATGACGGTGCTTTTGGTGATGATAATGATGATGATGGTGCTTTTGGTGATGATAATGATGATGACGGTGCTTTTGGTGATGATGATGATGACGGTGTTTTTGGTGATGATGATGATGATGATGATGATGATGACGGTGCTTTGGATGATGATGATGATGATGATGACGGTCTTTTGGTGATGACGATGATGATGATGATGATGCCGGCGACCTCCATCCGCTCAGGAGAGACTTTGAACGAGAGGAGCTGTTTATTGTATAGCTATTTCTGTTAACTCTTTCAGTTCAGGAAGTCTCCACCGTACGGAATAAAGCAGTCTTACAGTTGCATCAATGAACAAAACAAAAAAAATCATAGAACTGAAGGCTTTAATGGCCGCCCACGCCAAGCAGGGAATACGTGGGCAGAAATCTTATCTTATCCCTGAGGAAGCAATGTCAGCCAAGCTTACATGAGTATCTGCTGTGAGCGGATTTGCGGGTAATGTGTATAATTCTTTTTGCTTGGAAAACTTTTATGTCAATTTTCGGTGGTTGAGCATGAGGCGAGTTGGGTGGTAAACAGGCACTTGAGAGAGAGAGAGAGAGAGGGAGGGAGAGAGAGAGAGAGAGAGAGACTGAGACAGATACTAT
Source organism: Coenobita brevimanus (assembly GCF_032717465.1). NCBI lineage: Eukaryota > Metazoa > Arthropoda > Malacostraca > Decapoda > Coenobitidae > Coenobita > Coenobita brevimanus. Next base: position 28,616,938 of record NC_137015.1, read on the forward strand.
ATATATATATATATATATATATATATATATATATACCCTCGATAAAAAAAAAGTATCAAAAAAGTATCGGCCCCCAGGGTTGGGATAAGCTGTGCAATGCTTCATCTCTGGCCCAATCGGTAGTGTTGGCATGCCTGTTTAATTCATAAAAATGGTTGAGTTGCCATGCAGTACAATGTTACTGTGATGAATCCAGCTATATATCTGTAATATATAAGATAACAACACAAATGAAGGATACAAAGCGGCATAACGGTGTCATTTCCCATAAATCATAGTCCGTGTATCAAAGTCTCACGCTGAAAGGGTGCCGAGACTTACTTTATTGAGGGTACACACATACATACATACATACATACAAACATGTCTTGGTGACTAGATGTGAATGTGTGTATGCGGTATGCGTGTGTGTGTGTGTGTGTGTGTGTGTGTGTGTGTGTGTTTTTGTGGGTGGGTGGGATTGGTAAAACCACACACACACACACACACACCTTTCTCACACACACACACACACACACACACACACCTTTCTCACACACACACACACACACACACACACACACACACACACACATATATATATATATATATATATATATATATATATATATATATATATATATATATATATATATATATATATATATACTCCGTACCTTGGTAAATTGGTAGGTGAGAGAGGAGTTGGGGGAAGCGTGCTGATGATTGGTAGATATAATATACAGATAAATAAATAGATAACTTGGTGGTTAGATCGAAAGGAGAGAGAGAGAGAGAGAGAGAGAGAGAGAGAGAGAACAATCACAAACACGCAAGCCGTTTGTTTTTACAGTGGAGAGCAAAAACACATACACACACATGGAAGCACGCAAGCACACTTAAGCTTCACGCACAGAATAAGGACACACCTACCTTTGTACGTATGTGTAAACGTACACATAGAAACTAACCAGAGAAGACATTATGTAAGGAGACCAGTGTTCTTTTACAAGTATAGTTATGATTACAAACGTAAATACATTAGCAGGCTGACATGTTATTACATACATACATACATTTATGTATACACATGCAATTGTGTACTTAAGGGCAATATACCTTTACGTATATGCACACATACAGTACATACATTTGCAGACACACACGCCTTTTTACATGCTTCACGAGAAATCAAAGACTAATCGTTCTTTCTAAACATACTTCAACGAGAAAGCTTTAAAATCAGTGTTGGTCCATTTGACGATGCCTGGACAATGTGTTTTAGGAAGAGTAAAGGTCGTAGGTAAGGGTGACACACAAGGAGCATGACTGTTCAAATGCTGACCATTTGAGATTGTGAAGGACTAATATGCTGCCATGAACATACGCACATTACACACATACATACATACCTGTACACACCTACAGTCACACACATAAATCTTCCTTAAACACAAACGTAATATATCTGCCTGAAGTACATACATACACATACACACATATTCATACTTATGCTTACGTACATGCATGTATACACTATATACATGAACACACAAGCACACAGATATAACTCAGCCATATACATACTCCTAATTCACCTCACCCCCCCAAATATATATATATATATATATATATATATATATATATATATATATATATATATATATATATATATATATATATGAAAAATCTCGCTGCGCTACTTTTTGAGACACGTGACGCAAAGCTTTGAAATACTGAACTGTATGAGGATGGTGTTTGAGGAAGGGCGTGTGATATTCTGCATTGCGACTCATTTCAGCCACATAACGTGGGATCACCCTCAATATTTACACAGAATTACCTGACACAGAAAGAGGCACAGATATCGGTCAGAGTCGCTTATGGAACATACGGATATCCGTACTTTCTTTAAAACATTACGTGTGTACATACATACACATATATGCATACATACGTATGAGCCTATGCATAAACTATGTTAATAACTTCATACAGGAATCTGTCTATCTATCTATCTATATCTGTCAATCTATCTATCTATCTGTATACACACACACACAAAATAAAGTCAAACTGGGTATGTGTCTGTCTGTCTGTGCGTTTGTTCGGTTCTCCCACGAGAACGGTAATAGATGTCGACCTAGTTCTTTTTGCATTAGGTCGGGGTAAGTCCAGAGAGTGTCAGAAAAGTACGAAACAAGAATTTTGGCTATCGCACGCCACGAGACAGCGCGAAATTGTCATAAAGACCGACACTCAAAAAAATGCGGAAATCATTTTTTCGGGTTTCATAATAATGTGATCACAAACTAAAACACACACACACACACACACACACACACACACACACACACACACACACACACACACACACACACACACTAACGAGGTCATAGCAGCAAACAATCAGGCAAATGAGTTTGACAAGGGTAGAAGGTAGGGTTGTAGATGTGTGTGTGGTGTGTGTATGATAGGGACAAAGTAATATATCACGAACACACACGCAACCAGTGCTCAGGTCACAGGGCACATGCTATTGAACCACTCAGGTAATACACAAAGCACACATGTACGAGGAATATTACCACCCTCACCCACCTTTGTTTTATGTGTTCGAACCTCACTCGTTTCTCTCTCTCTCTCTCTCTCTCTCTCTCTCTCTCTCTCTCTCTCTCTCTCTCTCTCTCTCTCTCTCTCTCTCTCTCTCTCTCTCTCTTATATCGATCAGTTTCTTGTCAGGCGTTTGCAAGCCGTCCGCAGAAATACAAAACATACATAAATACATATTCTCAGCTCTAAAGCTGCTTTATGTATTCGACTCCTGCCTTTTTATTGTGTCATGCGTTTTACTTACACTATTAATTTATTTATTTATTTAATTATTTTTATTATATTTTATTTGACTGAAGCACTGTAATTTATTATGTACTGTGACTCTCAGGTACATTTTTTGAAGTACTGACGTTCAGGTACTCTCTTTCTCTCTCTCTCTCTCTCTCTCTCTCTCTCTCTCTCTCTCTCTCTCTCTCTCTCTCTCTGTATGTGTGTGTGTGTGTACTCGACTCTATCGCTGTAGTCATTCTTTTTATTATGGGGTCTGCTCTGAACACAAGTTAGAAAGCCCGTTACCTAATGCCCTCAGGCCGATCCACACACCAGATTACGCCATTCACACTCACACACACACACACACACACACACACACACACACACACACACACACAGACCATTTTTGTTTGTTTGTTTTGTTTATTTATCTGAATTTTGGCGCAGGGTGTGTACATGTAGTCCTTTCCCTTAGTCTCGATTTCTCCCACGCAGCAACACGGGGCGCCACACACCCTCGCATGTCACCACCTGGGTACTACTATCAGACTGTGTACTGTGATAATGCCAAGGCCGTCCCGTTAACCCCTTCAGCCCGGCGATTTGTTTTCTGTTTGTTGCTGCTACCAGACGATTTTATTTGACCTGAGAACAACCTTGTAATGAAGTGGTTAATGGAAGCTACCTATGACCCCTACACAATGAATGAATCTCCCTTCAGCTGAATAAAATCGTCTGGAGGTAGCAGGAAGAAAGTGATTAATGCGTCGTGGGAGTGGAGGGGTTAAGGACTGGTGTGGAGGTATGAGCGTTTTGTGTGTGTGTGTGTGTGCGTGTGATGAAGGGGGGGAGGGGGAGACCGAGGATGTGATGGAAGTATGGAGTAGGAGGTATATAACAGAGGAGATGTGTGAGTAGGAAAGAGACAACAGCCATTTGACGGGACAGGATGACATGTAGGTGCTTCGTTTGTGACTACCCGTCCTTGGATCGTGGCGTGTACCTGTAGACAGACAGATAGATAGATACAGATAGATAACTACAGCTAGATGAATAGGTACAGATAGATATAATACAGCTAGATGAATAGGTACAGATACATAAATAGATACAAGTAGATTGATAGATAGGTATAATTATAGATCGATAGATATATACAGGTAGATAGATAGGTAAAGATAGATAGATAGATACAGGTAGTGTGTGGCGTGGGTGCGGAAGATCAGGGAAGTCGGCTCTGACCCTTAACTATGACAAGTTTCTCCCTTACGAAAAAAAAAAAAAATGAGAGAGAGAGAGAGAGAGAGAGAGAGCTTCGTAACAGCAAGAATAACACAAAAAATCATAGTACCGAAGGGGGTAATGAAGATTGTGTCCACCCTTCCTGCCTCTCCACCACACACACACACACACACACACACACACACACACACACACACACACACACACACACACACACACACACACACACACACACACACACACACACACACACACACACACACACACACACACACACACACACACACACACACACACACCAGATCGTTTGGGGTGGGAAGAATGAAGGAAACAAGACATCGTACTGAAGGAGGCTGCGATATTTAGAATCCTTCACTTTTTTCACTGTTTTGCATTTTCACCGTCTCGCATTTAAGTTTTCATATTCAGTTTTGCTTTTGTTTTCGTTTTCACTGTTTTGCATTTCAGTTTTCATATGATGTGTTATTTTTATACTGATTCCCAATTTTTATCTGATTTGTTTTTCTGTACATTCTCATTTTTTCATGGGTGTTATGTTGTATGTCAATTTTTATTTGATTTGTTTTTATGAGTTTCCCCCCTTTTTTTTATCAGTCTTCGTGTGATGTATAAACAGTTTCCCGTTATTGTCTTTTGTACACAGACAGAGCTTAAAAAACAGCCTTCAAGCAGACAGACAGAACTAATAAAAAACAGGCTTCAGGCAGATAGACAGAACTAATAAAAAACAGGCTTCAGGCAGACAGACAGAACTAATAAAAAACAGCCTTCAAGCAGACAGACAGAACCATTAAAAAAAAACAGCTTTCAAGCAAACAGACAGAACTAATAAAAAACAGCCTTCAAGCAGACAGACAGAACCATTAAAAAAAAACAGCTTTCAAGCAAACAGACAGAACTAATAAAAAACAGCCTTCAAGCAGACAGACAGAACTAATGAAAAAACAGCTTTCAAGCAGACAGCTCATAAAATGGCCTTTGAGCAACTAAAAATTACAAAGAATTCCTCAAGCAAATAAGAACATTATGCAGTCTTTAGGCAAAGCTCATGAAAACAGCCTTCAAGATACCAAAGCTCATGAAAGTCTTGAGGGAGACAGCAACTGCCCATAAAACCGCCTTCAAACCAGAGAGGCAGCCAGTAATGGGAAGGAGGGATTGAATCTTGGTTTTCGTTGTTCTCGAGATATAACTGCTTGGAGAGTGTTGTAGTAGCGTATAGTCAAGAGGCAGCAAGAGGAAAGTAACTAATGCATCATTGGAGTCAAGGGATGTGGTGGTATGAGTGGGGGTGTTTTTATGTAGCTGAGCGTGTATATCTAGATTAGTAAACAATGTATCAAATGCTGAATCGTAAAGGAAGCGACCCAGAAGACATATATTAGTGCCTCAATGAATAAATAAAAACACACGTAAAAGACAACCACCTTCCTCTTCATTGTCAGAAGGGAAGGGGACGCCCTCGGCCCTCCCCTCCCTCTTGGCTGCACCCATGCTTCAAACAGACAGAGAAAAAGTAACATAAAAACTTTCTAGTTGAAGCACACACTGATAGACTGAAGGAAGTAGAGGAAAAATGACTTCATTCACTTTAGAGGTAATGTGCAAGATTGAAAAGTAACCTATACGATTATGTCATGCACAGTAATGAAAGCACACACACACACACACACACACACACACACACACACACACACACACACTTATTCACTTCAGATGCGCACACACAAGTATGACCATCCCTGTTACGCAGGCAAAGTGCAGGCACAAAATAGCACAGCAGACAGCTCCTGAAGCATCTTACGTGCAAGCCTGATAAAAATTACTATGCAACAACATGCAATACGCCTGGAAGGCAGACACACAAGCACTAAGTCTCTCCGGTACTGCTCCAGGCGTACAAGTACACACAAGCAGTAGAGAGAGAGAGAGAGAGAGTATATAGATAGATAAAGACTCGGAAAAAATTAAGATTGAGAAGGGCGTGCATCAGGGAGATACATTTTCACCAAAATTATTTACAGCATGCATAGAAAGTATTTTCAGAAAGCTAGACTTGGAGAGTAAACATAGATGGAGAAAACCCAAACCATTTAAGGTTTGCAAATGACATTGTCCAAATTTCAGAAACAGCAGAGACATTGCAAAAAATGTCAAATGATCTTAATAGAGAAAGTCTCAAAGTAAGGCTGAAGGGGAACCGGAGTAAAACTAATGTTTAATCCAAATACACCAGAGACCGTCATCAAAATAAGTGAAAGAAGTCGAAGAGAACAATTACTTTGGGAAAATACTAAAACTAACGAAAGACTATGATAGCAAAATAAAATGACACTTTACAATGCGATGGAAAGCTGTCGGTAAACATACAGACATTATGAAAATTGCTTACTAATATGTATGAAACGAAAAGTATATAACGAATATATAATTCCAGCTATGACGTACGGTTGTGAGACCTTGAAACTGACAGAATAAATGGAAAATCAACTAATCCGTTCTCAGAGAGCAATGGAAAGGTCAGTGTTGGAAATATCTTTAAGAGACAGAAATAAATCAACTTGGGTGAGAGAGCAGACTAAAGTCAAGGACATTATAGAAAAAAAAAATGGAGGTGGACAGATCATGTAGCAAGAATAAAGGATAACCCATGGAGCAAGAGGCTGACTGACTGAACTCCAAGAGATTGTAAGCGTAGCAGAAAAGGGCCAGACAGGAGGTGGAGGGACGAGATAGAGAAGTTTGTAGGCAAAATGTGGCAGAGATTGGCTCAGTCAAGGAATCTGTGGAAAAGGATGGGGGAGGCCTTTGTTCGGCAGTGGACTGCCAGTGGCTGATGATGATGATAATGATAAAATATATATATATATATATATATATATATATATATATACTGTATATATATATATACACACATACAGTATATACACTCCTGTAGTAGTATATTTTTATTATCTTTACGCGAGTGTTTCGATTATTCACTTAGGAGAGACATTTCAAGCTGGGTGGGTTCATTGTAATCATCATTATTCCCTTCAGTGCAAGATTTTTTTTTTCTAAATGTCATCAGAACTTTGCAAAAGGAGTAAATTTTTTAACACGTTAAAGAAGTAGGCGGATGGTCACGTTTAATACGGCCTTTTTTTTTTTTCTACCGTCGGACCACTTTTTTTTTTTTTTCCTGTTTTAGGGGTTGTCAGACTGAAAGGGTTAAGAGCAGTCTTCATCACCTTATTCCTAAATAAAGGTCTCTGCCAGGTTGAGTAAATCGTCTGAATGGAGCAAGATTGAAACACAGATATCATCGCATAGCCTTGGTTAGGGTGCGGCCGCACTTGATTCAGATACGTGATCGACAAGAGGAAACGAGCCTCAGGGGTCCATCCAACGTTCAGACTCATATCGCAACGGTTCTAACCCGGTGCTTCGTTTCATCGTGTCGATCATATGTTTCGGGCGAGAGTGGCAGCACCCTTTAAGCTTACGGATCTGCCGCATGCAAACTGTGGACAAAAACAGGTGTGACGTCAAGCGTGGAGACGCACTCACAAGGAAATCGTTTTATAGTTCTTTCACATAAATATGCCTCGGATTTTTGTTCTTTTGCGTTGACTGAAGAAGACAGTGCTGCGACTCTGCAGCCTCTCCATGGCATTTCCTTGTGACTAGGCGCGTAGTTTGGGTTGAACTGTTGTAACAACTGAGCATTCAGTGTGAAAAGTTGACATAGCCAAGTTTAAGTGGAAAGAGTACGAGTATACAGGGAGTCTCGGGAGGAAAGGGCATAACTTTGGGAAATGGTAGGGGAGGGAATTCTAAATAAAAATTTTATATAAACATGTGTCCAAATCTCAGCCGTTACGGAGTTACAATTACTTTTTACCGTATGGACGACATTGGTCTCCTTCCTTGTTCGCCCATAAGGTCATTAGTAACTTTAGTTCCATAGCGGTTGGTATTTGGACACATGTTGATACAGCATTTTTTATTTAGAATTCGCTTATCTGTCATTTCCTAAAGTTATGCCCTTCCCGGGACACCTGTGTGTGTGTGTGTGTGTGTGTGTGTGTGTGTGTGTGTGTGTGTGTGTGTGTGTGTGTGTGTGTGTGTGTGTGTGTGTGTATATACATACATACATATATATATATATATATATATATATATATAGATAGATAGATAGATAGATAGAGAGAGAGAGAGAGAGAGAGAGAGAGAGAGAGAGAGAGAGAGATATATGTATATGTATATTCAAACTGAGAAGAGCACCAAAGTAGTGAGGTGATTAATGAAGGCAATTTGTAGTCCAGGTTCAGAAGGCATTCCCAAGGGGAGTAACATCGTCTTGGAGTGGCAGGAAGGAAACCTGAAATAAGTCACCGGACTGAAGGGGTTAACAGTTTTCACACAAAGCTGGGAAGTTATGTGATTCCCTGACCGTACACAACAAACACAAGCAAGCACTATGCACAGAAACAGGCAAGCACACCCAAGCGTAGCAACAAACACTTAACCTCTTCACTGCGTTGACATCATAGTATTCTTAATGTATCGCCAGACGATTTTAACTCAGGGGAAATTTCATAGCGGGAGGAGTTATATGAAGGCTGTATTTAACCCCTCCCGTAGCAAAACTTTCAAAGCTAAATCACATCATGTAAAGATAGCAAGAATAATGTAAAGCAAGACACATAATACTGAAAGGCTAAGCAACCAGCACAAACACAAGCGAAGTTGAAAACACACACACACACACACACACACACACACACACACACACACACACACACACACACACACACACACACACACACACACAAAATCACTTCACTGCAAGCACTCACCGAAACAGCGTCAAACAGACAAGTAAAAGTGGAAAGATAAAATAAGTACGCAGACATAGGAATGCACAAGCAAGGTACCTAAAAATGCACAAAAACAACGCAACCATTTAGGGACACACACACACACACACACACACACACACACACACACACACACACACACACACACACACACACACACACACACACACACACACACACACACACACACACAAGCAAAAACAAGGACACGCAACAACAAGTACAATATAAGCTGAGCGATAGAGCACTGATAAGCGTAAATTGACGGTATGCACGAAGAAGCAGGTGGACACAGAGAACAAAGCGTGAATGAAAAAAAACACCAGCAGTATCAACAAAAACAGGCACAAGGGCAGGCACAAACACATACAAGCACACGGGTCAAGCAAAAGCAACAAACAGACAGACGATCACAAACTAACAGCAGGCACAGACAGATATACGATAGCAAACAGTCGAAGGAAATTAAAGAATCACTTAAACACAAGACACAATAACAAGGTGGTGCCAGAACATACAAACAAACAGTCATGGTAAACACGTTGGTGGAGTTAAACACAAACCAGGCACATACTAAACATTACAAGCACATACACACACTAACACACCAACACAAATACATATGCAAACACTGAAGCACACACACGAAGAATCACAAACACGCACCAGCACAAGCATTGGCGCACACACACACACACACACACACACACACACACACACACACACACACACACACACACACACACACACACACACACACACACACAGACGCACGCACGCACGCACGCACGCACGCACGCACACACACACACACACACACACACACACACACACACACACACACACACACACACACACACACACACACACACACACACACACACACACACACACACACACACACACACACATCAAACTCAAACAAATCCACAGCACTCAAAGTAACCCACAACAGTGACACAAACATGCACACACCAAGTTCAGATCCAGCTGTCACAATCAAACAAGCTCATTAATACAGCAGCACAAACTCTGAAGCACATACAAACACACAGGCAGTCAGAAGAAGCCCGCAACAATCACACAAACACACAAGCATAATTACAAAGCAAACAAGAAGAGACAGGGAATGAAACTTTGCACCAAGTGTGTGTGTTGTGGTGACCCGTAGTGACCCGTGATAGTGTGTGCTACCTTGTGTGAACTAGTGCGTAATGGCTTCCTCGGCAGAGAGCTGTGTCCCCACTGCAGGTACTGAAAAGGACTACCTTGAATTAAAGGAGGAACTTCTCGAACTGAAGCGGGAGGTACAAATTCTCAGGCAGGAGAAGGCACAAATGAGGGAATTGTTGGAGGAGATGTTGGAGGAGAAAGAGAAAAAGGCTGAAGGTTGGACACTTGTTAACAAGGGTGCAACGAAGTTCACTCTTAAAAAGCAAACGGAAATTAAGACAACTAATACATTCGACACACTACGGGACGAATGTGAAGGGAAGGCAGAGAGGGAAGTAGAGGAGAAGGACGGTGAGAGAACTTCCAGTACAGGTAAGTATAAACAGAACAAGAAAGGTAAGAAAAATGTTGTTGTTGTTGGAGACTCCCAGGTGAGATATCTGAACAGGGCCATGTATACTCCACTCGCTAAACATGTGTGTCTTCCAGGGGCCAGGGTGGCTAATGTGGTAGATAAAATTTCAAATATCGTAAAGGAAAGTGGTGACAAACCCACTGTGTGCCTCAGTGTAGGAGGCAATGATATTAGTAGCCGTAAGAGTGAGGTACTGTGGAAAAGGTACAAGTTGATGTTAGAAAAGGTTAGGGAGAGGAGGAACCCCTGTAGTGCTTGGTGTTTTACCAAGGTGGCGGGTTGGAAGGGAATGGTTGAGCAGGGCAATAGGGTTTAATTGCCGCCTTGAAAGGTATTGCAAAGATAATGCAATACCTTTCATAGACAGCTGGGACCGGTTTTATGGACGAAGTGCCTTCTATAGTTGGGATGGGACTCATCTTAGCAGGCAAGGAGTTACTGTTTTAGCTGGAATGATAGATAGGGAGTTGGAGGGATTTTTTCGAGATTGAGAAGTAGGTGTACAGGAAGATGCAGCAACTACAGTCAGAAATCATTATTACCATGTTTGGATAGATGCATCGATACTTGCAAAATTAAGAACAAAAGTTCAACCAATAGTATAGATACATCCACTCAGGCACCTCAAATTGAGCAGGCGATGATAGATGATAGAACAAGCGATGATAGAAGGGCGATAAGCGATAGTACAAAAAATTGTTATATTAGTAAAGTAAAGAGTTTCCCAGTTAGTAATAAAATAAATAACAGTAAATGCCAAGGTAAAGGCATAACTACTCGTAATAATCTGAAAGTGTACTACACAAACAGCCGGAGTTTACGTAATAAAATGGATGAACTGAGGGCTTTAATTTGTACAGAGAAAATAGACATTGCCGTTATTAGTGAAACTTGGATGAATACAGACACTCGAGAATTTTTAGCAGAATATCAGATAAAAGGCTATAATATTTTTGTGTCAAACCGTCAGGGGAAGAAAGGGGGAGGGGTAGCTATTTATGTAAAGGATTCATTAAACTGTTACAATAAAGCAGACATTAAAGTAAATAGGGACACAGAAAGTGTCTGGGTTGAAATTAGTAACAATAGGGAGAAATTAGTCTTAGGAGCAATTTACAGATCTCCTAAATTAAGTAGAGCTGATAGTAAATACCTCTGGGAGGAAATTAGGAAAGCATCACAGTCCAGCTTAGTAATAATTGTTGGGGACCTTAATCTGCCAAGGATAGATTGGAGAAATCAGACAGGAGATGCAGAGTCAGAGGAATGTCTAGAGGTAGTACAGGATAATTTCCTTTATCAGTATATCAGGGAGCCCACCAGAGGTAATAATATACTAGATTTGGTTTTAGCTAATAAAGAAAATATCATTAGCGATATAGAGGTTGGTGGACGACTTGGTAATAGCGATCAAGAAGAAATTAAGTTCAAATTTATTTGGGATGTCTGTTCCACTGAAAATACCTCCACCGTTCCTAATTTTCGTCTAGGAGATTTCGATGGCTTAAGAGCTTATTTTCGAACGGTATTCCACAGGGAGATTAGCTATTTGAGGGAATGTCAGGTTAGTGGGGATCCCCAGGTCATAGGTCAGGCGCAGGAAGCACGTGGGGATGTCCGTCAGGTGTCTGTGAGGGGGGAGGTGGTAGATAGGAATGTAGTCCAGGTGACGGAAATTAACTCAGCTCCAGTACCAAACAGACGTTCGACCAGTGAGAAGTATAACGAGTTAATGAATATAATATACGGAGGCCAAGATAGATATATTCCTTCAAAACCGTTTAGAACTAACAATTCAGAACCAAGATGGTTAAACAACAGATTAAAATCTCTCATAGGCCAAAGGAAAGGAATATATAGAAAAATAAAACGTGGAGAGGAACACTTACGTAACCGGTACACAATTTTAAATAGAGAAGTAAAGAGGGAGATAAGAAAAGCAAGAGAAGTTATGAAATTAAGGTTGCAAGTGAATCAAGTAAACCCCAAGGGTTTTTATCAAATGTACCGAACGAAAAATAAAGATAGGATAGGACCACTCAGAACAGAATCAGGTGACATTACCAGTGAAGATAAAGAAATGTGCTCCATCCTAAATAATTATTTCATATCAGTATTCACCAAGGAAAATCTAAGCCTGGTCCCTCAAGCAGCAAATATTTACCATGAGAATACGGAAAATATTCTTAGTAAAATAACCATTAGTAAGGAGGACGTATTGAAAGAAATTAACAAGTTAAAACCTCAAAAATCGCCAGGTCCGGACGATATATATGCAAAAATTATAAAAGAAACCAAAGAAGAATTATGTCAGCCACTTTTAACGTTATTTAATGACTCTTTAAGTTCAGGAGAAGTTCCAGAGGCGTGGAAAACCGCAAACGTAGTGCCCATCTTTAAAAAGGGTGATAAATCAGCTGCGTCGAATTATCGTCCGATAAGTCTAACGTCAATAGTAGGAAAAATGTTAGAGTCAATTTTGGCAAATAAGATTAGAGAACACTTAGAAAGATTTAATCTTATAAACGAAAGTCAGCACGGATTCAGGCAAGGACGATCCTGCCTCACAAATTTGTTGTCATTCTACTCGGAGGTCTATGAGGCAGTAGATAGCGATAAAGCTTACGATGTTATTTATCTGGACTTTAGTAAAGCTTTTGATAGAGTCCCACACGAAAGGTTAGTTAGAAAGGTTCGAGCACACGGTATAGACGGCGATATCTTAAAATGGATAGAATCCTGGCTGAAAGGACGAAAGCAGAGAGTATTAATAAATGGAACTAAGTCGGACTGGGGATTAGTAACTAGCGGTGTACCACAGGGTTCAGTACTCGGTCCCTTATTATTTATCATATATATAAATGATCTAGACTTAGGAGTCAATAGCAGAATCAGCAAATTTGCCGACGATACAAAAATAGGGCGTATCATTAACTCGACTGACGATTGCCATTACTTACAAAAAGACCTCGATACATTGTCCAAATGGTCTAAAACTTGGCAAATGGAATTTAACGTTGAAAAATGTAAAGTACTTAACGTAGGCAAGACCATTGGAGATACTAAATACAGCTTAGATAACAAAGAAATTAGCAAATCGGAATGCGAGAGATCTAGGAGTTATGATTAGTAACGACCTTAAACCTAGGCAACAGTGCATTAATGCGAGAAATAAAGCAAATAGGGTCCTAGGATTTATTTCGAGAAGCGTGAGCAATAGATCATCTAAAGTAATACTGAAACTTTATCTAGCATTAGTAAGGCCACATTTAGACTACGCAGTACAATTTTGGTGTCCTTACTATAGAATGGATATTAATTCGTTAGAAAATGTACAGAGAAGAATGACTAAAATGATACATGACGTCCGGAACCTGTCATATGAAGACAGACTGAAAAGACTAAGTCTGCATTCGCTAGAGAGGCGTAGAGTAAGGGAGACTTAATTGAGGTTTTTAAGTGGATGAATGGTATAAATAAGGAGATATTAGCAAGGTACTTAAAGTGAGCATACAGGATAGAACTAGAAATAATGGTTTCAAACTAGAAAAATTCCGTTTCAGAAAGGAAATCGGTAGAAATTGGTTTGGTAATAGAGTAGTAGACGAATGGAATAAGCTACCTAGTAAAGTAGTTGCTGCCTCTTCCATTGAGAGTTTCAAGCATAGGCTAGATAAGCATATGACAAATAAGGGGTGGATATAGAATAAAGAAAATATTATAACCAATACTAATTCAAAAATAAATTTTCTTTTCAGGTTACACTATGATAGTCTCTATTCTCCTTTCACACTTTCCTGTAAAATGTCCACGCCAGTTTTTCTATACGGCGTGGTGTTCTTTCTGACTTTCCTGCCGGCTTCGGCTGGAGGGTTTGGAGGGCGGGGGAGAGCCTTCTTCTTTGCTATCCTTATCTCATTCTAGTAGTTCAGTTACTCTTCTAGGAGCTGCCTAGCATGGGCCAACCGGCCTACTGCAGTTATCCTCTCTTCTTATGTTCTTATGTTCTTATGTACAACATGCACAAACACACAGCAATTACACAAACAAATAATCAGATAGAGGGATAGAGAACGAGGCCTTTCAGAAACAAACACACAACAAGCACAAACGCAAAGCAATCACTCACTCCACACACCAGCAAACACAAGCCCACATCAGTCATAATCAAAGCAACAGCAATTCCAGGCACAGCAATCACACACCCACACACCAGCAGACACAAACCCACATCAATCGTAAACAAATCAGCTGCAATTCCAGACACAGAGCATTACACATCCACACACCAGCAAACACAAACCCACATCGATCACAAACACACAAACACGAAGGCCGAGAGTGAAGCATTGGGTGGTGTGTGGAGAGAGGCAGGGCGCGACAAACACGTGGGCCGCGTGTGCGTGTTTACAGTAGGGGACAAAAGGTCACCTGGACCCCCCCTAATTAATTATTGCCCACCTGTAAAGGACGCTCCCCACACCTGACGTCACCGCCACACCACACAAGACCCTATACGTCACTACCCCTCAGTGACGTCATGGGCACGCTTGTTTTGTAGGGGTTGCAGGTGGTTTTTTAAGGGGTAGACTTAATTTGAAGGAGTTTGAGGTTTTTTCTTACATGTTTGACGTCACTACCACACTGCATCGTCGCACACCAAACCCACTACGTCACTAGGGCCTCAGTGACGTCATCGGTACATTCGTTTTGAAAGGGATAGAAGTTGTTTGCAAGGGGTTTATGTCATTGGAGGGCCCGTGACATCACCCCTGCACCATACCACACTTCCTACGTCACTACAGTCTTAGTGACTTCACTGGGGCATTGGTTTTGCTGGGGTTGCAGGAGGTCTGGAGGGGGTTGATGTTTGAATGAGGTTTGCGATTGCCTGTAGGGGGGTTGATGTCATGTAGGGACCGTGACGTCATCGGGCCGCTTGTTTTGTACTAGTTTGGTGCTGTGTGCGAGGATTTTGTGTCATTAATTGGGGCTGACGTCACCACCACACCACGCCATACCTGTTGCGTCATTTAGGGTCAATTATGTCACCTGGAGACTTGTTTTGCACGTGTCTGAGATTGTCTGGAAGGGTTTGCTTGTGTTTGTAGGGGACTGTTGGTGTTTGGAGGTGTTCCATGTTAATTTTTGATGGGTTGACTTCATTACCACACCAAATCACACCAAATCACACCACACCGAATCACACCACACCACGGCACGCCACGCCACGCCTTGCCTCACTGCACCGTACCGCACCACACCATGCCATACCACACCGCACCACCCCGCACCGCACCGCACCGCACCACATCACATCACACCACACCACATCACATCACACCACACCACACCTACCGTCTACGTCACACACTTCACTATAAGCTCATAGGGGCACTTGTTTCGTGGTGGTTTAGGACAGTTTGTATATAATGTTATTTGCTGAGATCCGACGTCATATTCAGGGCCGTGATGTCATACAGGGCCCGTGATGTTTGTTGGGGTCTGGTGGCATGTAGGGTTGGTGACGTCACTGTAGCGTTGTTTAGGAGAGCCTTTGATGTCACTTAGGGAGCTGGTGACTTACTTTTGGGGGCATATGACGTCATAGGTGATTGTTGCATCATTTTGGGTGATTGTAGCGGCATGTAGAGTGATTGCGATATCGTTTGGGGTGATTGCAATGTCATTTGGGGTCTTTGCGGGTCAATGTGGTGTCATTTTGAGCGACTGATGGCATTTTGGGTGATTTTAACGTCATTGGAGAGAGAGAGAGAGAGAGAGAGGAGAGAGAGAGAGAGAGAGACTGTGACGTCACGAGGCCTATCCGGGTCAACCAACGAGAGACCGTCTTTAATCTAGCCAGAATTGTCATTGGATCTTCTTTAATACACAAATGCATTATAATTGGGTTATTATTATTATTATTACTATTATTATCATTACCTCCTCCAAGGAGGTTATATTTTTGTCGGCGTTGGTTTGTTTGTCTGTCAGTTAGCAGCATTACTCAAAAAGTTATGAACGGATTTTGATTAAATTTTGTGGAAGGATGGCCATGGGCCAGGGAAGAAATAATTAAGTATTGGGATGGTATATCCACGGATCCAGGTCCGGATCTTTGTTAATGGTAGTGACATAGGTGGAGGTATGCGCAGTCTGTGTGCTTTATAGTTATTATTATTATTATTATTATTATTATTATTATTATTATTATTATTATTATTATTATTACTATCATCATCATCATTAGTCTCCACCTACAACACAGATGGAGACGTGTTTTTGCTGGTATTATTATTATTCAGGCCTCAGAGTCTCGGGACCGTTCCAGGAGGACCCGGAGACTGTGCAAGGAATCTGAAGGGCCCAGGTTATGTGTTCTGGCATGGGCCATTACTGATAGAAAAAGAATCCAAAGCCTGTGTGTGCAGTGGACGGGCATGTCATAAAGAGTCGTTTCAGTATTACTGTATGTTGTGAACGAGTTAAGTTGGTTGCGTCTACGGGAGATTTCAATACGACCCACGCAAGGAATCTGAATTGCCCAGGTTATATGTCCTGGTGTGGGCCATTGCTGATTGAAAAAAACAAATCCCAAATCTCCCCAATGGGGTCATTAGTCTCCACCTACAACACAGATGGAGACGTGTTTTTGCTGGTATTATTATTATTCAGGCCTCAGAGTCTCGGGACCGTTCCAGGAGGACCCGGAGACTGTGCAAGGAATCTGAAGGGCCCAGGTTATGTGTTCTGGCATGGGCCATTACTGATAGAAAAAGAATCCAAAGCCTGTGTGTGCAGTGGACGGGCATGTCATAAAGAGTCGTTTCAGTATTACTGTATGTTGTGAACGAGTTAAGTTGGTTGCGTCTACGGGAGATTTCAATACGACCCACGCAAGGAATCTGAATTGCCCAGGTTATATGTCCTGGTGTGGGCCATTGCTGATTGAAAAAAACAAATCCCAAATCTCCCCAATGGGGTCAAGGTTATTGTAAGAAACACTAGGTGGAGACTGATAACTGTCTGCAAGTCAGAGTTGTAGTTATTATTATCATCAGACAGTGGGGTGTTTGTAGGGAACCTGAACTTCAGATGGAAAAGGACAACGAGCGTTGACGTGAACAGCATCTTTATTACAAACGTTTTGACATTTAAAATGTCATCAGTGATCTTAAAGGGGAAACAAAAAATCAAGTCAAAACACAAAAAACTAATCACAATATTATGTAAGTGAAAACACACAAACAGACACACGGTCTAAGTATGAACGTGAATCTCGTGGTATCATACTTAAAATTAAAAAAAAAAAAAAAAAAAAAAAAAATTAGCTTCTTCATCAGATATTAACTTGAGAGTGCTGGAATCAGTATATATAAAGACCCATAATCCATTTCTAAATAACACTGTGTCTGCTGTAACTCCTTATGGTACGTAACTGTTTTAGTATCCTTTCCCATCCCCCCCTTTTTTTTCTTGATATTTAGACCGTGTGTCTGTGTATGGTTTTTCACTTACACAATATTGTGATTAGTCTTTAGTGTTTTGACTTGATTTTTTGTTTCGCCTTTTAGATCATTGATGATGACATCTTACAAGTCGAGACGTTTGTAATAAAGATGCTGTTCACGTCAACGCCCGTTGTCCCTTCCTTCTGGAGTTGTTATTAATAATATTAGTAATCTTGCGAAACACGATGAGTATCATTTTCGGCAACTCGGCCTATACCGTTGTGCGAGCTTCAGCCTGTTTGTATGTCTCTGTCTGTGTGTCTGTATACCTTACCTACT
This sequence comes from Coenobita brevimanus, assembly GCF_032717465.1. Taxonomy (NCBI): domain Eukaryota; kingdom Metazoa; phylum Arthropoda; class Malacostraca; order Decapoda; family Coenobitidae; genus Coenobita; species Coenobita brevimanus. Next base: position 28,635,252 of record NC_137015.1, read on the forward strand.
CGCAGGTTATATGATGGATTTAAATTAAATTTCCCAGGTGAGTTCTAGTGGTTACTCCGAAGGTCTTCCACTTCATACAATTTTCCAACCACGGTTAAAAATTCTCAGAACCAATGAAAGGAGTGCAGGTATGGCTTTGATATCTTAGTGCATACTGTACAGTGGACTGTTATCCGTAATGCGATATTTCGAGGGGCATGACTCGCCACCCCCAATGATTCTTGGGGGGTCAGCCCCCTCACAGAAATAAAAACTATCAGATATAGGGGGAAATGAGTACGTGGATTAAACGAAACTTCTCTGGTCCGTTCGTCTGGTTCCTTATCCACCATTTTATTATATATATATATATATATATATATATATATATACACACACACACACACACACACATACATATATATATATATATATATAGAGAGAGAGAGAGAGAGAGAGAGAGAGTGGGGACGCTCACCACCCACCCACTCAATGTAGTGCTTCTCTCTGGTGTCTGCCCTTTCCTATCTCCCCTCCTTCCTTACTTCCTCTTCTGTCTTCATTTCCTTCATTCTCTCCTCTTCTGCCTATGGGTGACTTTATACTCTCATCTGTCTTTCCATCCTTCATTCTTTCCTCTTCCTTCTGTCTACGGGTGACTCTACACTGAGTGACATGCCAAATTGTTTCCTGTACACCAGAAAACCATTTACTATGCTGGGTGGTAACCATATAACCAAATTTTGGCGCCTGGTGGTTTAGTGGGTAATTAAGGCACTCCAGTAGGATTGAACCTGTGTTGGTTTATATCCAAGGGGTAGTTGGGGTTTATTGCTTACTTAATGCCACTCAGGGATGAGTGAGGCTAGTCACTCTCATCTTAAATGCCATGACCAACTTCCCTAGCCCCAGGCTCCTACGTTCCTCATGGTGCAACATAGGATTGGATGATGGATAGATAAATGGGGGGGTCATCCCACCGAAGAATTATAAGGGTTACACAATAGGTGAAGGAGGACAGATATCCCACTGATATCTTAGTGCATGTTGCAGAATGGGCTCCCATCCCTTCTCCACCACCACCACCACTACTACTACTACTACTACTACTGCTACTACCACCACCACCACCTCCACCACCACTACTACTACTACTACTACTACTACTACTACTATAAACTACTACTACTACTACTACCACCACCACTACCACTACTACTACTACCACCACAACTACTACTACTACTACTACGCACTGTGTATCCTGGGACATCACCTCTTTGCATACGCCACCATTGCGACCATGAGGCTTTTACGTCGGGGTACTAGCCTCTCTTGTGACGCAGTAATATTATTTGTTAAGTCTTTCAAAACGGCATGCATATCGTAGCACTGGGGACATACTTTCCATGTTTTCTTTGAATGGATAAGAAAAAGGCACATCTACATTATTATTATTATTAGTAGTAGTAGTAGTAGTAGTAGATCTTTTTTTCCTAAGCTCTTTTCAGGTTGAGTAGGTCAGGTTAGGTTAGGTCAGGACTTGTCTGGCTTAATTTAGAAGCAGTCACAGTAGATCACTAACTCACATACTGCTTTACTCTCTCTCTCTCTCTCTCTCTCTCTCTCTCTCTCTCTCTCTCTCTCTCTCTCTCTCTCTCTCTCTCTCACCCCATTCCAATTTTCTCCTCCCTCCCTACCTTCCATTCCTTTGTCCGACTCCCTTCCTCCTTTTCTTTCCTCCATTTTCTCTCTCCCTCCTTCCTCTCATTACCTTCTTCCCTCCCGCGTATTACATTACCCATACATTTTTTCTCCTCCATTCCTCCATTCACTCCCCACCTACCTTCCGATGCTTTCTCCCTCTCCCTCTCCCTCTCCTTGTTTCTTTCCTCCATTCTTTTCCTCCTTCCCTCCCAATACACACCCCCTCTCCCACCTCCAGTTCCTCCCTTCTCCCTCCCTTCCCTCCATCATTTTCTTTTCCCCATTATCTCGCTCATTTCTGTTGCTTTCACCTTCTCCCTGTTTCCTCCCTCCTCCTCCCCTGTTGCTTTTTCCTTCCTCCATTTCTTCCCTCCCCGTGTTTCCTCCATTCTCCCCCTCCCCCATTAATTTCTGCTCCATTCTCTCTCTCTCTCTCTCTCTCTCTCTCTCTCTCTCTCTCTCTCTCTCTCTCTCTCTCTCTCTCTCTCTCTCTCTCTCTCTCTCTCTCTCTCTCTCTCTCTCTCTCTCTCTCTCTCTCTCTCTCTCTCTCGCTGTTTCCTTCATTCTCCCCCTCCCTCCCTTCTTTTCTTTCCTCCATTCTCTCCGTCCCTCCCTTCCATTACACCCCTGCCCTGCCCCTCCCTCACCTGTTCCTCCCTAATTACAGATGAGTTATGGCACACCTTACCGTTTACCTCTCATTACCTGCCCACCTACACGCTCACCCCCACACCCACCCACCACCACACCCACACCCACCTACGCCCCCACGTACACGCTAACCCCCACACCCCATCTACATCCCCACCTACACGCTCACCTCCACACCCACCACCACCACCACCACCTCAGCCTACACCACCACTACTTATATTACCTCTTTCACCACCACGACGACCACCACCACCTTCGTCACCACTTACCCCACAATAGTCAGTTACCGGTGCCTACATAATTTCCCCAACCACATACACCCCCATCACCACCACCACCACCACCACCAAAAATATAGACACCCACAGATCTTTTCCTCACCTCTCTCAATGTGTCATCTAAACAGTTTTATTTTACCCACGAAACATTATAATAGGTATTGTCAGTGCCAGGATTTTATTAAGACAGTTTATATTAGCTTTATTGAGCGTTATGTTAGTCGTATCGGTGAAGGTTGTTAGTAGGGTTATGGCTATCAGAGTTCCTGAAGTAGTTTTCTTGGTAATTGTTGATTTCAAGGTTTGTGTGTGTGTGTGTGTGTGTGTGTGTGTGTGTGTGTGTGTGTGTGTGTGTGCGTGCGTGTGTGTGTGTGTGTGTGTGTGTGTGTGTGTGTGTGTGTGTGTGTGTGTGTGTGTGTGTGTTTAAGGAGAGGTATTTTCCTAAGATTGTACGTGAGACTGCAGCGCTTTTGTCAGGGAATGTTGCACCGACACAGCAGGTTATGTAATTGGGCAACACTGCAATTACCGGTATGGTGTGATGTCACGAGCGGCAGTAGTCGGTGTGTGGGATCCCGGGTCGTTTGTTTATTAAGCCTCTTGTTCAGTGTAGAGTCTGAGGCTGGGTGAGGCCTTTGTACAAGTCAAGGAAAACATAATCAGATGAAATGAAGCGTGGGAGGTGGTGTATCAGTTATATAAGTGCATTGTGCAAGATACAAAATACAGAAAGACAGGGGACATAATTATATTGGTCCCTTTTATCAACAAAACTTTTCACGTGTTTTGAAGGCCAACGGCACTACAATTTTATCACTCGCAAAACAGTATATTAATATAAAATAGTTTTGATAATCGATATGAATTTGCTCTTTCATCATAGTTATACGGTACATTATTATGGAAAATAACCATACCTCTAAATAAATGGTTCTGTAAATGTTATAAAGAAAGCATGGTTGTCAGTATTCTTGAAGGGTACAGTACATCCTCGTGTGTACTTGTGCATGTCAGCTGCCCACCTACAGCCTCCCATCTTCACCTACACTGCATATAGCCTACCCACCTAGACTCAGATATACCAATTTACATTCCAGTATAAAAATGAAATCAAGTGTGTGACTGTTAATTTGTTTGTTGGTTCTGTCGTCCTTTTCATCTTTCTGTTTGCGATATACAAAAAGTCATGATCGGTAATTTTAGCTCACTTGCTTCATTTGCACGTTCAGTCAGGCAGTAGATTTCGTTACTACGTCCTTCCCATTGAGGTACTCTCATGTGGCTGAAATGTGGCTGTAGACGTGGCAGCTAGAATACAGTCATCAGTCTTCGGTATAAAACTCAACAACAAGTAAAAAGAGTCCAACCCCAAGATGGAATTCGCACATTGTTACATATTACACACCCGAGAGTCCTTTTTTCCCAGCAGTTGTTAGGGAGTGTTTGCTTGGTTTAGGCACTTTGTTTACCTGCCAGTCCATAGAAAACAGCAGCTGTATCATGGACATCCTCAACGTTAGGATTTTTCAAAGGAAGCCATGCTTAATTTGATCTGATTTGGTTTGATATGATTAAACGCATTTTTTAGTGTTACTATCTATTCCATAGTCTTCTGTCAGCTGAGTCCTTTAAGATTTTGCTTCTCCATGTTTTTCAGATGTGTTTATATCGTAAAGATCTAGAGCAGTAGGTCCCAGAATATTTCAGTTATAACTCTTTCCCTTGATTTCATTCTGCATGACCTCACCTCACGTGTGTGTGTGTGTGTATGTGTGTGTGTGTGTGTGTGTGTGTGTGTGTGTGTGTGTGTGTGTGTGTGTGTGTGTGTGTGTGTGCGCGCAACTCTAGGCATACACATGATAGTCTGTCCTTCAAGGCAAAGTCCTCCCACGTGCCTCATACCTTGATATGTCACCATTTCACAACTCCCACCCACCATCCACATTGAATACATGCCTGGGCTGTCATTCATGATTGGTGTTACAGTGTCAGCGGGGGTATTTTGTCGTGTCTTCGCATGGTTCTTCTAGAGGATCAATGAAGTTCGATCCCCAGCTTGTGATCGAAGTCGCGTCATTTCAGACTGTTGATGACTTCTCATAATCATTCAACCCACTACCTCCCCCAAAAGCAGAATATGAGCACTTTAGTCCTTAACTACGATCATAAATATCAGTTACAAAAAAAAAAAACAATGGATATTTAAAAACAGTACTCATTTTTCCCTCATACACGTTTCCATAGCTGCTCATAACATAATAACTCCTCAATTTCAGGTCTATCTATCTATCTATTGCCAGACGCCTCAATCCCGTTTGGGGTGGCCACAAACAAATCGCCTCCAAGTCGCCCTGTCCCCCGCCATTTCACTGCCCTGCTGCCAACTCACACCCCCCTCTCTCATATACCTCTCCACCCCATCCCTCCATCTCATCCTCGGCCTCCCCCTCCCTCTTCCCCCCTCCACCTCACTCACATGGTACAAAAAATAGATAGTTCTTATATTTACGTGAGGAATAAAAATGAACCAGATAAAGCAGCCTTGAGAACACATATGACTTAAAAGAAGACCAGACCATCATTATCATTTTAATTCAGTAACTACGCGGTTGGTAAGTTAAGCCCTTCAGTACGATTTAATTCTACTGAGAGTGAGCTGTGTGGGACTGAGGATGCTAACACTGGTACCACTGACGCTTTTAGGTTTGGGACAGGCATTGTACTGTATTTTGTTCCAGCCAGCGCCAGGGATTTTGTTCAGCTGGGAGTGTGTTGCAGGTGCCTGAGAGCGGTAATGGAATGACCCTACGTCCCTGTTGTCGCAAAGTAACCGGGCCAGGTTACACACACACACACACACACACACACACACACACACACACGATAAGAAAATTATGACGAAAAAACAAAAATGATATACTCCACAGGGATAATGAACCACTTATGTAGGATGCTGAGGGAGAGCCACATATACTCTGTTCACTTCAGCTAGGCGTAATATTGCCATCTCTCCATCGTAAATACCTTCTAACAAGAGATTAACACTACAACATGATGCCAGTAACGAATAAGTGCTGTGGAAAGTATGCAGAACAGGAAATAAGCTGCAAAAGGACGATAATCTGCGCCAAGTGAAGGTGAATGGGGTATAGTGTTGTGTTTAAATTCTATAGCAAAGGTGAATGTTATGTAGTATTGTTATGTAGAATGTTATGTAGTATGTTATGTAGTAGTGTTATGCGTTGGGGCCATAACGTCTATGTGGTCTGTGTATCTGTAGTTTCTCTCTCTCTCTCTCTCTCTCTCTCTCTCTCTCTCTCTCTCTCTCTCTCTCTCTCTCTCTCTCTGTAACAGATACACACATACTGTAGATTGCACCACCAATACGCACACGCACACACCTACACCTAACCCGTCACATTGCGTCACAACCTTTACATACATAAAAACATACATACACCAACACATACAGTACATATACCTACACATGCCTACACACTTCCATCACGTACACATGCAGTATGTGCACACCTTATACACGTAAACATGCTACCTGCATATTCACAACTTTCCACATACACATCGTTAGTAATAAAAACGTACATAGCATAAACACACACACACACACACACACACACACACACACACACACACACGAAAGAGAGAGAAGGGGGGTTGCAAAAGTTTACATATTCTTGTGGTTAGCGTAATGTAATGAAAGCCACGGCATCATAGTTGGAGAAGGGAAGGAAAAAGGAGAAAATGAAGGAAAAATAGAGAAAAAATGAGAGGGGGGGAAGGGAGAGGGAGAGGGTGAGGAAAGGAGGTAGGATAACTAATGATACTACTGCCTCATTATAGTGGAGAGAGAGAGAGAGAGAGAGAGAGAGAGAGAGAGAGAATCGCACACAAATGCACAAACAAGAGAGAGAATCGCACATTCACAAATACACAAGCTAGAGAATCGCGCGCGCGCACACACACACACACACACACACACACACACACACACACACACACACACACACACACACACACACACACACACACACACACACACACACACACACACACACACACACACATGAAAGCTGAAAATATAATCACGCACATACATATGCAGTACATTCATACTTATATACAAACATACACATACATACAAACACACACATACATACATACATACATACGTACATACATACACGCACACAAATCCTTCGTTTTTCGCTTCATCAGCTTTGACTTCCGGGTGAGAGGAAGGAAGGAAGGAACGAGTGAATGAAGGAAGGAAGGACGAACAGACGGACCGGCGGAAGGGCGCACAAAAGGAAGGGAGGGAGGGAGGAGGAAGGAAGGAAGGAAGGAAGGAGGAGGTGGAGGAGGAGGGAGGAAGTAAAGCTGAAGAAGAGCAAAGAAAAAAGGAGGGGGGAAAGGAGGGAGGATAAAGGAAGAGGAGGAGGAGGAGGAGGAGGAGGAGAAGAGAGAGAGAGAGAGAGAGAGAGAGAGAGGAGGTAGTAAGGAAACGGAAGAAGGAAAAACGTGAGAGATGAGGAGGAAGGAGGGAGAGAGGGAGGGAGAAGGAGCTAAAGATTTATTTATGTTAGATAAGAGAGTTGTGAAGGAGGGACGGGAGGATGGAAGGAAAGGGAAGGAGGCAGGAAGGAAGGAGAAGTTGAAGGAGGGATAAAGACAGGAAATAAAGTAATGGAAGGGAGGGAAAGAAGGAAGAGGGGAAGCAAGACAGGATGGAGGAGGAAAGTATGGACTATAAAAGCAAGAAAGAAGGAAGAGGGAGGGAGGGAAGGAAGGAAGAAAGGGTGGAGAGAAGGAGGGAAGTAGGGAAAAAGAGAGAGGGAAGGAACGAAAGGATAAAGGAAGGAAGGATGGAGAATAATAATGACGAAGAAAGCTAGAAGGAAAGAAGGGGGAAGGAAGGAAGGAATTTATTATGGGGTTTAATGAAGGACGGAGGGAGGGAAGGAGAAGGGAAGAAAGACTGGATGGGTATTAGTGAAGGAGGGATGAGAGATTATCATGGAGAAATGAATGAAGGAAAGAAGGAAGAAGAGGAGAAAGAGAGGAAAGAGGGAGGAAGGAAAAGGAAGTGATGAGGGAGAAATCGAAGAAGATTGAGATGAGGCAGGAAAGGAAGAAAGTAAAGGAGGGAAGAAAGAAAGACAGGGTAGGAGGGAGGGTAGGAAAGGAGGAATGAACAGAGAAGGAGGAAGGGAAGGTAAGAGGGAAGAGAGGGAACAAAAGAAGGAAATGGAAAGTTACTGTATATTAGAGAGAGAGAGGGGGGGGAGGGAGGGAGAGAGAGAGAGAGAGAGAGAGAGAGAGAGAGAGAGAGAGAGAAGGAAGGAAGAAAGGAAGGAAGGAAGGAATAATAGTTACAAAGAATTACATAGGCACACAGTACAAGGCTCTCTCTCCACCCACCCCTCCCTCCGCCTGCCCTAGAGGGAGGGAGGGAGGAAGGAGGAACAGGAAAGAAGGGAGGATTGGCGCCAGCTGTTAGAGAGAGAGAGAGAGAGAGAGAGAATCACAGCTACCACACTTTCGTCACTACCACAATCGTCACAGCTACTATTATCTTCTGAATTACAACTTATTAACCACAACTACTACCACTACCATCCATATCTACCACAACTACCATCCACAGATATCACCACCACCACCGCCAACAACAACAACCACAGTTACGGTACCACCCACAACTACCACCCATATCCACGCCTACCACAACCAGCCACAACTACCACTACCACCAATCACCTGTCACCACCAACCACAACCACCACTGCCAACCACAACCACAACTACTACCACCATCATACCTACCACTAGTACCACAACTACCAGCATTATAGTGGTAATGACAATGTAGGAGCAAGGTTTTCTCTCCCTCCCTCGTTTCTTCCCTCCCTTCCTCCCCTTTTTGGAATCTGCGGTATGTTCTTCCTTCCTCCGTCCTTTCTTCCCTCTCTCCCTCCCTCCCTCCCTCCCTTTCTTTTTCTTTCCCATCTTCCCTTCTGGTATTCCTTTCTTCCTCTCTCCCTTCAGCCTTTATTCATCCATCCATCCCACCCCATCCCATCCCATTCCATTCCATTATTTCTCCTCTTATCTCTTCCACTTCCTTCACTTCTCACATTCCCTCCTTTCATTACAGCACTCTCTTCCTTCCACACTCCTTCCCTTCTTTTTCATTCCTTTCTGCTTCCTTCCTTCCTTCCTTCTTTCCCTCCTGCCTGCCTTTCCTCCTCCTCTTCCCCTCTCCCTCTCTTCATTCCTTCTATCCAAATCTATCTTTCCTGTCCTTTCTTCTCTTCCGCCCTCCTTTCTTTTTTCTCGTTTCTTTTCATATCTTTCGCGTCCTATTTCTGCTGTCTCCCTTCGCCCTTCCTTCATCCTTCATTCGTCGTCTGTCCCATTTTCTTTGTTTCCCCTGAGTTTCTTTCTTCTTCCGTCCCCCCCTCCCTACCATCGTCACAAGTTTTCCTTCCTTACTTCCTTCATTATTTCCTTCCTTCTTTTCTTCCTTCCATCCATAATTTTTACCTTTTCTTCCCTCCTACCTTCCTCTTATCCTTCTTTCCGTCCTTACTGGCTTACGGATTTTCTTTCTTTCCATCCTTCCTTCTTTCCTTCCATCCTTCACTCCTTCCTTATTTACTTCCATATTTCCTTCCTTCCTTACTTCCTTCTACTCCCCCCTCCCACTTCTTTCCTTTCATTTTTCATACCTCCTTCCCTCCTTTCCACTCTTAATTTTTCTTACCTTCCTTCCTTTCCCATATCCCACCGTTCCTCCTTCCCTATATTCCTCTCTGTCTGTCTGTCTGTCTGTCTCTCTCTCTCTCTCTCTCTCTCTCTCTCTCTCTCTCTCTCTCTCTCTCTCTCTCTCTCTCTCAATTTTTCCTTCCTTCCATCTCACCTTATCTCCCACCAACTCCTTCTCCTCCCCTTCCTCCCTTCCTTATCTCCATTCCTCCATGCCTCACTTCCTCCTCACCTTTCTCCTCCTCCTCCTCCTCCTCCTCCATTCTTGTTTTCTTCTTTCCTGCATTGTCATCATTCGCCTCTTATATTTCACTCATTCATTTATTTATTTCTCTCCCTGTTCACTTGCTTCTCTCTCTCTCTCTCTCTCTCTCTCTCTCTCTCTCTCTCTCTCTCTCTCTCTCTCTCTCTCTCTCTCTCTCGTGGTCCTGCTGGCACGTTCCCCTTCCTCTCCCTCTTTTCCCTCCCCCTCCTCCTCCCCCTCCCTCTCCTCCTCCCCTCTACCTATCTTAATGTCTTGTTCCTCACTTTTCTCCCTTCCCCTTTTCTCTCCCTCTTCTTTTCTCTCCCTCCTCCTCCCCCGTTTTCTTCCTCTGTGTCATTGCTTTCCTACATTCACCTTTTTTTCTTTCCTTCTTCTCATCCTCTTCCTCTTCCTGCCTCCCTTTCTTCTTCCTCCTCTGCCTCTCCTTCTGTGTGTGTGTGTGTGTGTGTGTGTGTGTGTGTGTGTGTGTGTGTGTGTGTGCGTGTGTGTGTGAACAGTAAAGTTTTTGACATTAAAGATTTAGCTGCCATGCCGACAGAGTATTAAGTTAATTTAGGTTAAACTAGGTCAGCTTAGGTTACGTTGCCCTACGCTGTTGCAGGTTAGGTTAGGTTACATTATCTTACAATGCATTACATTATTACATTTTCCTATATTACATTACGCTGTCAGAGTGGCTTATGTCACACTGTACGCGTCATTGTTACGCTGGGTTAAGTAATATTGCGTTACAAGACTGAACACTTTCATAAATGATTTAGCTACGTAATTCTGTTTTAGATTACATTACAGGCTAGCTTAGTGTTGGTTAGCAGAGTTTGAGTTAGGTTGGTTTAATTAGCAAGTTAGGTTGGTTTAATTAGCAAGTTAGGTTGGGTTAGCAAGTTAGTTTGGGTTAATTAGCAAGTTAGGTTGGGTTAATTGGCAAGTTAGGCTATTCTAGATTTATAAGAGATTTTTTTTGGTAAGATGCAAATATAACTTAGAGAAATGGAAGGCTCTGGGCAGTCGGTGTTATACTCTCTTCACATTCACTTGGCCTAAAATTGCCATCCCTCAACCTTGGTCACTCAGTTGAAACACACGAGCAAAACTAGAGTGTCATGCTAATCACGAAGAAGTACTTTGGAAATATGAAAGTGCTGTACCTTTATCTTATTTCCTTATTTAGCCGCAAAAGGAGGAAAGTCTGGGCCAAGTTAGGGTGAAAGACGTATAGTTGTTGCTGCCTGAAGTATTAATCTAACAGGTCAGATACCCAGGTCGGTACACGGTTCATACCTGTAATGAAGACAGCATTATTATTATTATTATTATTATTATTGTTGTTGTTATTATTATTATTATTGTTGTTATTATTATTATTATTATTATTATTAAAATTATTATATTATTATTGTTACGTAGTTGTACTAGTACTTCTTGTTGTTGTTAATGTCAAGAAGTTTTAGTGAATCTCTCTCTCTCTCTCTCTCTCTCGAGAGAGAGAGAGAGAGAGAGAGAGAGAGAGAGATTGGAGGGGTGGGAGGTAGAACCAGACATGGCTGGCATTCCTCCTTCCCTCCTCCCCTTCCTCTTCTCCCTCCCTCCCTCCCTTCTTTCCTCCCTTCCTCCCTCCTTCACCTCCCACGGTCTGTGTTTTGGTTCCCCTCCTCATAATTGTTAAACTTCCCTCCCTCCTCCCTCCCCCTCCCTCCCCCTCCCTCTCTATAACCCTTTCTCTCCCCTCCCTCCCTCCATCTAGCTTTTTTCCCTTCCTCCCATTCTCCCTTCCTCCCTCCCTCTCTCTTTTCCTCTCTCCTGCACATCGTCCTCTCTCTCTCTCTCTCTCTCTCTCTCTCTCTCTCTCTCTCTCTCTCTCTCTCTCTCCTTCCTCCCTTCCCTCCTTCCTCCTTCATTAATTAATTAATTAATTTATTCATTCATTCATTCATTCCCTTTCCCTTCCATCTTTCCTTCCCTCCTTCCTTTTCTTTCTTGTCCTTCCTTCCTTCCTTCCTTCTTCCTTCCTTTTTTCCTTCCTTCCTTCTTCCTTCCTTTTTTCCTTCCTTCCTTCTTCCTTCCTTTTTTCCTTCCTTCCATCCCTCCTTTCCTTTCCTCTCCTTTCCTTTTCTTTCCCCTCCTTCCTTCCTTCTTTCCTTCCCTCCTTCCTTCCACACATCAATATTCCCTCCCCACCTTAAAGCAATAGATTAAAGCAACATTACATCTATTATGCATTATTAGTAACCCCAACCTTGCCATGCCGGGTGGGGTTAGTCTAATTCTGAGAGAGAGAGAGAGAGAGAGAGAGAGAGAGAATTGTGTGTGTGTGTGTGTGTGTGTGTTGCATTATGACTGTAGTGTATTTACTGTATATGTGAGATAGATTTATATGGTTATGTATGTATGTATATGTATGTCTGTGTGTATGTATGTGTCGTGTAATGTGTACTTTATATTTTTTTATTATTCCACACGTTTATTCATTCATTTTCTATTTATTTCTCTCTCTCTATTTGTTCATGTTCCATTCTCACTCACCTTCTTTATCATTTTGTCTTTATCTATGTCTGTTCATTTATAGGCCAAACACTCACTGGATTTATGTGTCTCTCTCTCCTTTTATCCATCTATCTATCGGTCAGTATCAGTATCTATTGACCCGTTTATCTATCTGACCCACAGCCCGTATTTATCATTTGACCCATTTATCTATCTCGTTTTCTGTTCCTGTTAATTTTTCTGTTTTTCCTTCATTCCTTATATTTATTTATTTATGTATCTCTGTCATTTATCTTGTCTTTGTATACTAGTCACTCAGGACACCAGTCATTCTATGCATGTATGTGTTTAGTTGCCTGTAGCCATCCACCCGTCTGTCCAGCCATCTGTGTGTATGTATGTTTGTAGTACTGTATATGGATGTCAGGGAAGCAGTAATTCTGTGTGTGTCTCTGCCCATAGCCATCCATCCATCTGTCCATCCTTGTGTGTGTGTGTGTGTGTGTGTGTGTGTGTGTGTGTGTGTGTGTGTGTGTGTGTGTGTGTGTGTGTTTAAATCTTTCAGTCTATTAACTCTGGCTGTGTGTATTTCAGGTATGCCGCTTCATTACCCAGCCTTCCCCTCGATCAGGTAATGGTGGTGGTTGTGGTGGTAATGGTGGCACTGATTGACACTGATGCTGATAGTCATGGAGGTGGTGGTCATTGTGCTGACAGTGACATTGGTAGTAGTAATAGTAATAGTGGTGATGGTAGCTGTGGTTACGGTGGTGGTAGAAATACTCGTATTATTACTAAGAATAGAACTAGTAGCCTACTTGTTGTTGAGTAACCCCTGTCTGTCTGGCCGAGCAGACCTATCAACCCCAGGAAAGCAGTCGCCCCTGGTGGGGCTGCCTAAGCATTGAATCTGTGTTCCCTTGCGGCGGGGGAGGAGTGTGGAGGTTTGATTGGACGCCGCTTTTGCGTCTTGCCATCCAGTTAACTGAGGCTCCATAGAAGACTCCATATCACTCCGTTATTTGGTTATATGGCTACCACCCAGCGCTGTAAATGGTTTCCTGGGTAACAGGAAACATCAGGACTGTCACTCTGTATAGAGTCATCTTAAGTGGAAAGAAGAGTAGTAAAACCGACAAGAAGGATGGGAGAAGATCCGAAGAGAGGAGGGCGGACGCAGTAAAGATTGATAAGGGTGAAGGAAGAGTACGTCGAGTGTGTGTATGATGGCCACCTCCACCTACCACCATGCATAGTAATAACAACAGCGGCGACGGCAGTACTACTAATATCAAATCAGTGGTGGCAGTGGTGCGAGTGGTAATAGTTATGGTAGTGGTGGTAATCGTGCTAATGATGGTTGTGGTAGTTGGGGTGGTAGTAGTAGTGGTAGTTGTGATTCTGGTGGTGAAAGTAATAGTGGTAGTCGTAATAGTGGTGATGGTAGCAACATTGGTAGTTGTGGTATGGGGTTGGCAGTAATAGTGTTAGTTTGGTGAGTGGCAGTAATAGTGGTAGTTGTGGTAGAGGCGATGGTATTGGCAACATTGGTATTTGTGGTAGTGGAGTTAACAGTAATAGGGGTAGTTGTGATAGTGGGGTTGGTTGTAACCGTGGTAGTTGTGGTTATAGGGGTTTTAATAATAACGTTAATTGTGTCAGTTCATTATTTCACCTCTTCATGATAAAAAAAAAAAAAAAAGACCACAGATTATTAATGTTTACCTCTGCGGAATTTAGTTATTAGTTTCCTTATAATAAACAGGTAACAGTATCAGGTGGGATATAATGGGTGTAGTGTCTAATTCCTTCACTACCAGGCCTGCAGTCTAAAGGCATCTGATAAGTAATGAAGTAAATAAGTAAGTGTGGTGGTTGCAAGAAGGAAATATAAGTGAGGTGTCAGCGTACCGACCATTGTCCATACTTGTAGCTTTAAAATTTACTCTTGGTAGCTTCACTTAAAAATTCTGAATTAAAGTGTCCATTATCATCATCAGCATTATAAACTTCATTGTAACTGAATATACTAGATTCAGGAGCTTCAAGGGCCTTCGGTTAATGCATATGATGTGGTGTGGTGCGGGAGGGTGATTTTGTTTCGTGTGCTGTGATGTGGTGTGTGGTATGGTATGGTGTCCTTTGGTGTGGTATGATGTTGTGCTGTATGGTGTGGTGTGATATGCATTCGCTAAAGTGGCTAAAGTCTACGGGAGTGAAGCATCTCGCGTTCAAAAATCGCTTGTGAGAGACAGACAGTCAGAGCCGCTCATAGAGATGCTCCCCCATCAAAAAATCGGGTTGTTATAAAAAAAAAAATAGATTACTCATACTATGACTAGCCTGATGATAAGGTGACAGTCGGTAACGAAGAAAAGGTAAATGATTTGTACCATAAAGGGAAAAATAATAAGACTAAAACAAAAAATATTTCTTTTAAAAAATAATTTGAAAGAAAGCATTAGAAACAATATAGAATAACATCATACAGTGTTAGTAGTAGTAGTGTGGACGTGATAGTAGTAGTAGTAGCAGGAGGAGGAGGAGGAGTGGTTGCGATGAAATGGTGGTGGTAGTAGGAGCAGTAGTTAGTAGTGGTAATGGTGGTATTAGTGGTTGTGATGGTGCGATTGTGGTAGCAGTAGTTGGTGTGGTAGTATTAGGTGTACGGTAAGTGTTGAGGATGGGGTAATTGTGGTTATGGTAATAGTAGTGACGGTAGTAATAGTGTATATAATAGTTGGGAAGCAGTAGTAGTCAGTGGTAACTGATTGTAGTAGTGATTATAGTAATAGGTCAGCTTCTGATTTTTATTACAGATTACATTACACTGATAAGAACGTTACATTAACAAACTAGAATGGCACTCAGTAGAGCGCATACCTCCACCATCAACATCCATGCAATATTCACAGAAAATTTTACGAAAATGTCGGAAAACGCCCTATCTCGGAATGTTAAAGAAAGTGAAAAAAATAAAAATCCTGGATCCGCACCTTTATTCGGATCCGCACCAAAATTTAATTGAAGTGTATTCTGGGCCAAGGCCCATTCTTCTACCAAGTTTCGTGGAAATCCGTCCAGTGGTTTTTGTGTAATCTTGCTCACAAACCAATCAACAAACAACAAGACAGGGGTGAAAACATAACCTCCTTGGCGGAGTTAACAACACAAAGCTGCACGTGATGAAGCTGTTATTGGCACAGCCAGTTTTAATGTACTGTATTTACCGCCACCTGTTCTGTGCAAGTACGTTAGTCTTTTGAGATAATGAGGGGAAAACACAGGCTCTAGTAGTTGTTGTAGTAGTAACCTTGTGGTTGTGGTTTGAGTAGTAGTGGTAGTGGTGGTGCTTTTGGTAGTAGTGGCAGTGGTTGTGGGTTGTGGTAGTGGTTCTGCTAATAGTGGTATTGGCAGTAGTTGTGGTAGTATTGGTATTAGTTTTGGTAGTATTGGTAGTTATCATACTGGTAGCAGTGGTAGATGTGGTAGTAGTGTCATGATAGTAATAACAGTAGTAGTAGTAGTTATGGTAGTGGTAGTAACGGTGGTTGCGATAGTTGTGGTTGTGGTTGTGGTAGTGGTGGTAGAGTGGGAGGAGGAGGAAGTATGAACGAATGACAGCTGTCTGTCTGTCACGCCCTCCTTCCTTCCCTCCATCCCTCTCCTTCCTTCTCCCCGTACCTATTTCATTTTCCTCATCATCATTTTCCTTTCTTCATTCATTTTTCTTACCTCTTCATCCTTGCCATCTTTCCTTCTTCGTTCCCTTCTTCCCTACCTCTCCTTCCCTTTCTTTCTTCTATTTTTTCATTCCTTCCCTCCTTCTCTTCCTCTTTTCCATTTTCTTTTCCTTTATGTTCTCTCTTTTATCCTTCGTGAACCATTTTCTTTAATTTCTCTGCCTCTTTCATCGTCATCCCGTCTCATTTCCCTCCGCCCCTCTCATCGCCATCTTCCTTTCCCTCCTCTCATTTTCGCATCTTCATTTTTCTCTCCTTTTTCCTCTTTCTCCACGGCACTTCTTCAGGAGGAGGAGGAGGAAGAGGTTCTAACGAAAACGCGCTGTTACAGAAAACGATGTAGGGTTGACTGTGGTATAGTTGCAGAAATATTGAGGAGATAACTATGGTACTCATGGGGCTGCACAGTTTTGTTTTACCTTTTTTTTTTTTTTTTTTTTCCCTACCCTCCTTTATTTCCATCCTTCTTTTCCTTACCTTCACTACTTCCTTCTTTCCTTTCTTCCCTTCTTCTTCGTTGCTTCCCTCCTGGTCCCCTCTCTTAACCACTTATTAATTCCTTCCCTCCTTTACCATCCTTCAATTCCTCTTTTTCATTCCTTCTCTTCCTTTCTTCTTCTTTCTCACTTTCTTCTCCCTCCATTCCCTCCCTCCCCTGCCACTTTTCCCTCCCTCCTCCCTTGTCACTTCTTCCCTCCCTCCCTCCCCCTCTCCCTCCTCCCCTGCCACCTTTTCTCTCTCTTCGTCCCTCACTCCCTTCTTTCTTCCATTACTTTCCTTCCCTTTTCTGCTCCTCGCTTATCTCCCTCCTCTCCATCTGCCTGCCTGCCTTCTCTCTCTCTCTCTCTCTCTCTCTCTCTCTCTCTCTCTCTCATGATTTGCATACTCCCCTCTACCTCCCTTTTATTCCTTCCCACATAATTCTTTGCTTGCTTCCTTCCCTCCCGTCTCTACTTTCATCTTCCTTCCCACATTAGTTTCCTCTCTCTCTCTCTCTCTCTCTCTCTCTCTCTCTCTCTCTCTCTCTCTCTCTCTCTCTCTCTCTCTCTCTCTCGTTTCCATTTTTCCTTGAGTCCACCTCCCTCTCTCTTCTTTCCTCCCTTTCTTCCTCCTTTCTACCTTCCTTTTTCCTACATTCCTCTCTCCACTTAATTACTTCCTAAATGCCTTACTTTATTACCTTATTTCATCCTTTCCTCATTTCCTTACGTTCTGTCCAATTCTTCCTTCCTTTTGATTTTACATTCCTTCCATCCTTCCTTCCTTCCTTTTTTTCTTCCTTCCTTCCTTCCTTTTTTTCTTCCTTCCTTCCTTCCTTTTTTTCTTCCTTCCTTCCTTCATTCTTTTTTTCTTCCTTCCTTCCTTGCATCCTTCCTTCCTTCCTTCCTTCCTTTTCTCTGTTTTATGGCCGCTTTTTTTTTTTATCCTTTTCTTCCTCTTTTCTTTGTGTCTTCCTTCGCTTTCTCTCCTTTCTCCCTTCTCCCTCCATCCCTCCCTCCCCTCCTCCCTCTGTCTCTTCTTTCCTCCCTCCTTTTTCCCTCCCATCCTTCACTCTTCATTCATCATGGAGAAACTTCCCTCCTTTCCTGCGAACACACACACTCACTCACCGCTAAGGAGAGAGAGAGAGAGAGAGAGGAGTTTGTGTTTATTCTACCTTATATTAGCCTGGTAGTAGTAGTAGTAGTAGTAGTAGATGTGTCAGTTGTGAGCTAGAAACCAGACAGAGAACGCATACCTCCGCCATCATCCATAAAATTTGTGAGTTTGCACATCCTGATCTGTATCAACTTCAACCTGATCAAACCTACTTGTATTCTTATATCCACACACACACACACACACACACACAGATAGATAGATGGGTACATAAAGTAATACACATACACCCTGATGCATACGTACATACAGAAGTACACGTGTTATATTGCAAGAAGAAAGCAGTAAGGTGAATCAGAGAGTTTTAACTGGACCTAAGTAATGTATTTTTTGTGGTGGTTGAGGCTGTGGTGGGCAGTGTGTTGTGGTGGGGGTTGTGGTTACGATTGTTAGGGTGGTGGAGGTGGTGCCAGTTGTGGTAGGGACGTTGTGGTAGTGGTGGTGGTTACTGTGATGATTTTGGTAGTGATGGTTGTGGTTGTGGGATAGTTGTGGTAGTGATGGTGGATATGGTACTGTTGATGGCAGTCGTGGTTATGGTGTTATTGTATTATTCTGGTAGTTGAGATAGTGATAGTTGTGGTAGTGATGGTAGTGCGTATGATTGTTTTTTGCAGCATAGAGATTGTGATTGTGGTGGGTGATGGTGGTAGGGATGGTGATTGTGGTAGCGATGGTGGTAGGGATGGTGGTCTGGATGGTGAAAGCGATAGTGATTGTGGTAGGGATGGTGATAGTGGTAGCGATGGTGGTAGGGATGGTGATTGTGGTAGCGATGGTGGTAGGGCTGATGATTATTATAGGTGTATTGATGGTGGTAGTTTTATTAGTATGGTATAGTCGTAAATTGTGGTACCGGAGTTATTGTTCTCTCTCTCTCTCTCTCTCTCTCCATTATTTATATCACTTTGTCTCTGGTGGTGCATTCATCTATCTGCTGTGTCTATCTTTACCTTTCTATATATCTACCTATCATTCTGTCGAGATGTATATGTTTAGCTATGTCTATCTATCTATCTATCCACCAGTCAATCTATCTATCTATCTGTATCTTTATCAGTCTATCATCTTCTTTCTCACTCGTTCTTTATCCCGACTTTCTGTGCCTCTATATCTGTATATCCGTCTGTCTGTCTGTTAACCCCTGTCTCTACCGAACTTTGAACTTTACCTCCCTCTCTCTCTCTCTCTCTCTCTCTCTCTCTCTCTCTCTCTCTCTCTCATAAATCGTGTTTTATATATAGATACATTTAAACCCCTCGGCCTAAAGTTATTGTGTACTTGGTAATAAATTTGAACTGCTGTAGTGGGTGTATTAATAGATTATGAGAGAGAGAGAGAGAGAGAGAGAGAGAAGGGGGACGTGAAGTGAGACGCACACATAGATAACTAGAGAGAGAGAGAGAGATGGGGAACATGAAGTGAGACGCACACATAGATAAATGAACAGATAGGTAGACCAGATGATATAGATAGATAGATACGTAGGTAGGTAGATAAAATAAAATAAAATACTCTATACATTTTCATTTTTGTGTCTGAGGAATTCCATCTTTCTCATTCCTTCCTTTTGTCCAGTCTGTCTCTCTTTCTGTCTTTCTTTTTCTTTCTTTCTTTCTTTCTTTTCTTATCACTGACATTTATCTTGGCGAAAAGGAAAATTTACAGGGAGAAAAGGAAGGGATGAGAGAGAGAGAGAGAGAGAGAGAGAGAGAGAGAGAGAGAGAGCGCTAAAGGGTTTTGTTGTGGTGAGTGAAGAGGTGTGAAGGAGGAAGTGAGGGGAGGAAGAGGAGAAGGAAGGGGAGGAAACAGTGAGGAGAGGGGAGGGGAGGACTGGCGGGGTGGAATGAGGAGGAGAAGGAGGGAAATTATAGGAAAATGGGAAGGAAAGGGAGGAAGGGTGAATGAGG
This sequence comes from Coenobita brevimanus, assembly GCF_032717465.1. Classification (NCBI taxonomy): domain Eukaryota; kingdom Metazoa; phylum Arthropoda; class Malacostraca; order Decapoda; family Coenobitidae; genus Coenobita; species Coenobita brevimanus. Next base: position 28,654,717 of record NC_137015.1, read on the forward strand.
GGAGGAGGGAATGGATGGAAAGAGAGAGGGGAGAAAGCAGAGAAGAAAGGATGGAGGAGCAAAGAAGATAGAGAGTGAGAGGAAATATCAGGAGGATGGAGGAAAGAGGGGAGAGAAGGGGATGAATAAAGGAAGGAGAGTGAGGGAGAGAGACATAAGAGGGAAGGGAGTGAGGGGAAGAGGGAGAAGAAGGAAGGAAGACGTTAAGTAGGGAGAATGGAGGGGGGGAGAAGACGAGGAGGAGAGGGAAAATGAGGGAGGGAAGGGGAGATGAGAGGGGGAATGTGGGAGAGAGAGAGAGAGGAGGGGAGAAGTATAGGGATAGTTATAAGCAATTTACCTTCGTCTATCAATTAAAGACAAGCATAGGAAAGCAGGAGAGAGGAGCTGGCGCCGAGGATGCGTTGGGGAGGGGAGCGGGGGGGAGAGAAGAGTTTAAAGGTCCGGGCTGAGATGGGGTCACGAGGTCAACCATTAAAGGTCATTTGAGGTCAACCCGGTGACAGCACCCCTCACCCCTTCCTTCCTTTTCTCTCCCCTCATCTCCCCTCACCAATCCCCTCACTTCCCTCACCAATCCCCTCACTACCCTCACCCCTCCCCGCCCATCCCCTCCCCTCCCCTCACTCCTCACCTCATTCCTCACCTCACTCCTCCCCCCTCCCCACACCCCTCCCCCCTCCCCACATCCCTCCCCACACCCCTCACCCCCACCCCTCACTCCTTCCCTCACCCCTCCCCTCACCCCTCACTCCTCCCCTCACCCCTCCCCTCACCCCTCCCCTCACTCCTCGACCCTCCCCACACCCCTCACCCGTCACCTCCCCTCACTCCTCCCCTCACCTCACTCCTCCCCTCACCTCACTCCTCCCCTCACCTCACTCCTCCCCTCACCTCACTCCTCCCCTCACCTCACTCCTCCCCTCACCTCACTCCTCACCCCTCCCCTCACCTTACTCCTCACCCCTCCCCTCACTTCTCCATTCCCCTCACCCTTCCCCTCCCTTCACCTCCCCTGTCTGTCCTCTCAACCCTCCTCTCACTCATCCATATTTCTCTCTCTCTCTCTCTCTCTCTCTCTCTCTCTCTCTCTCTCTCTCTCTCTCTCTCTCTCTCTCTCTCTCGGGATTAAAACAAAAGGAAAGTTAAGGAAAATGATGCACGAAGTAGGAAGAAATGAAGGAAGTTTAAGGAAGAATTGAAGGAAGAGAGAAGAGGAAGGAAAGAATGGGAGGAAGAGAAATAGAAGGAAGACAGGAGAGGAAGGAAGGACAAATGAAGGAAAGGAAGGAAGAAAATGAAAAAGAAAGAATAGTGGAAGGAAAGAAGGAAAAGGAAGACGTGAAGGTAGGGAGGATGAAAACGGCAAGGAGAGAAGGTAGGCGGAGAGAGGAAGTTCGGGAGGAAAAAATGGAGAGAGAGAGAGAGAGAGAGAGAGAGAGAGAGTTTTGGAAGAAAGGAGGGTGAAAGTAATAAAACCGACAGATAGGATGAGTAAGAAGGAAATATGTATGTGTGTGTGTGTGTGTGTGTGTGTGTGTGTGTGTGTGTGTTAGAGGGAGAGAGAGAGACAGTCAGACAGACAGTTTTGGAAGAACGAAGGGCGAAAGTAATAGCACAGAAAGATAGAATGAGTAAAACGGAATTGTGTGTGTGTGTGTGAGAGAGAGAGAGAGAGAGAGAGAGAGAGAGAGAGAGAGAGAGAGATGGGAGGGAAGGGAGTTTAAAGGGAAAGGGAAGGCGGAAGTCATACATTATCCAGTGTACGTGTGTATGGGAAGATGTGTAGGTGGTTGTAGCAGTGTGTACGTAGGCTTAGCTAGGTATTACATCATCATCTCTATTATTATTATTATTATTATTATTATTATTATTATTATTGTCATTATCTTCCATCTTTCTTCACGATGTTTTACCTGTACTGAAAGACAATTTTTTTTCCACTTGCGGCACACGTTTGTTGGTCAGAAATCGTTCCTCTTTCTCCTTTGTTGCTGTTGTTATTGTTGTTGTTGTTGTTTCCAGCTGTTGGATTGTAGGCCTGAATTGTAAGTATTGTAAGTACGTGTTGTAAGTAGCATAGGAGGCATCGTTGCGTCTCTTCTTTAGCGATTTATTTCTCATATTACGCTCATTATTCTCTTATGTTATCTGTTTTGTTTAATATTGATGTTCTTTGCGCCAGTACCATACATCAAGATATCAAGGTGTAGTGTGCAAAATAAATCGCCCAAGTACACGTGTTGAGAAGATGTGTATGCTGCGTAGAGTAGGACCCAGTATGTGCCTGTTAGCTGATGTGAGATGAGGATATGACGGTAGGTTGAGGAAGTTCCCTAACACCTCTTCCTAAGCGATTTATTTTGTTTATTACATGTTACTGTCCAATTCTGTGTTATATAAATCCTTCCAGTATCGCCATGCCTTAGAAAAACATTTTCAAAAGGATATTAACCACTCATATCCAAAAATAAATCGCTAAGGAAGAGGTGTTAGAGGGCTTAACCGACGAGATTACGAACCTTGGACATAATTCTTCTTGCACGAGCCGTATCAAAGACTCAAAGATAGCCAGAGAACCATACCAGGCCTTTGTTAACTTTCCTGCCGGCAGGAAAATGTTAGAAGCGGTAGAGGTGAAGTATTAGGCGAAGTTGTGTGTCCGCCTGTACGTGGGTGTAGATGAGTGTATGAAGATAGCGTGGAGGTGTAGCATAATATATTTTCATGGGTTTTTGGGGGGGAGAGAGAGAGAGAGAGAGAGTTGCTTCTGTCTTGATACTAGCTTCCGTTGTTATATGTGGGAAAGAAAGAATAAAAAGGAATAGGAGGGAGTAAGCAAATCGTCTTAGAGAGAGAGAGAGAGAATAAAAACAAGCCTGCAGTCCACAAAAACGTCATTGCAACTACCACTATTCTGTACCATTTTGAAACCCACGATAAACAAATACTTCTGAATTACTGAAGTGTGTATGTTCTGTTTCCACACACACACACACACACACACACACACACACACACACACACACACACACACACACACACACACACACACATGAAGGTCCATTTTCTTCACACGCAGGGGAAAAAAAATATGAAGAAATACTATACTCCGTCCACTTCCACTTGGCAAATAAAAAAATAGTCTCCCTATCTTCATTGCGGTGTTAGAAAAGGAGATTAACGCTAAATTATGGTGCTAGTCACGAAGAAGTGCTGTGGCATGGGTGTGAAGTAGTAATATTGTCTTTTTCTGCCACTGAGATACGGGAAATAAACTGAAAAGGGACGAAGGCCGATAACAGTGGAAGAGAGAGAGAGAGAGAAAGAGAGAGAGAGAGAGAGAGAGGCCTGGGAAGCAAGATATCCGGTGTTGGGATGAAGTGGTGACAGACACAGTACCTCTCTCTCTCTCTCTCTCTCTCTCTCTCTCTCTCTCTCTCTCTCTCCAAGACAGAGTTAGCTTTTCATGCTTCGTCTGTTGCTCCTTGACTTTTACCTGGAGAGAGAGAGATTGTTCTATTCCTTGATTCTGTTATCTTTTTCTCATTTCATTCCTCTCTTTTCTTTTTCTCCTTCACTCCCCTTCCTCTTTTTTCTTTCTCTTTCATTTCCTCTCTCCCTTCTTACCATCGATCTCTTCTCTCTTGTCTCCTCCTCCCTCCTACTTTTATCTCTCTCCCTTCCTTTCCCCATTCCTTCACTATATCCTTTCCTTCCCTCCTTCCTCCTTTTTTTTTTTTTCTTATTTTTGTCTTTCTCCCGCTGCCTCCATCTTCAATTCCATCCTTCAGTCCTCTTTACTCTCTCTCTCTCTCTCTCTCTCTCTCTCTCTCTCTCTCTCTCTCTCTCTCTCTCTCTCCTTCTGCACCTCCTTATTTCTTTCTCTCTCCTTTTTTTTTTTTCCTTGCGCCCTAATTTCCTCATTCTCTCTGTCTACCTTCCTTCCTTCCTTTCGCCCACCCATCTATCTTTTTTTTCTTTTCCTTCTGTCAATCCTCCTTTCTTTTCTTTTCCTCCTCTCTTCTTTTCCTCCCTCCTTCCCTCCTCTCATCGTTTCCTCCCTCCTTCTCTTCATCCTTTCTCGTGTTTCTCCATCTCGTCATTCAGTGTCTCTCCTTTTTCCACGTCACGTTCCCCTGGCCACGTGCCGTTATAAGGTGTAAAGGTGTGTGTACAGGAGATATGTGTATTTTGTGCAGGTATCAAGCCTCTGGTGTATCAGGTATATCACTGTAAACATGTTAACTGTGTGGGTTGTCGTAACTCACATAGCTCCTCTGAACTGTCTGCTTACATCCCTCCACCACTGCTGCGGGCGCGTAGCACCCGTCTAGCAACAAACTCTCATTCCTTTTCTGTCCAACTCTTTAATGTGAGAGTTAACCGTTACATGCAGTCCGTCATGTATGCAACAGGTCAACTCTGGAACTGTTACCCTCTGTCTGTACTTCTTACCGTCTGTGGCCTCAAGTCTTTTAAACGCAGTGTGTCCAGGCATCTGGAAATGAGCAGATTTTGAATTTGGCTCTCCGCCTTTTTTTTTTTTTTTTTTTTTTTTTAGGGAACAATCTTGTGGGCCTTTGGTTCCTTCGTCCTTGCATCAAAAAAAAAAAAAAAAAGTCCACTGTGGTAGATGGACTGAGTTGTGAGCACTCTGGGGATGGCATGTTTGTGCACTCAGAACTACGATACAAATGTATGTTTTATCGGGCATGGGGTAAACAACTTTCAGATATATCTTCTCGTGGTTAAGCCCTACCATTCTAAATATAAACCAACCATATCTTTATAACTGACGCTACAATTATTCATATGTATATATTTCTTTATGTATGCGTGTATATGTATATGCACATGTGTATGTACATGTTCGCGTATGTGCACAGTTTATGTGCATGTATGTATGCATATGTATGCCTGTTGATGTTTATGTATGTGTGTATATATATGTATGTTTGTTTACATGTGTATGTATGTCTATGCTGCATATATATGAACAACAAAGTATATACTACTTTAGTCTCTCTCTCTCTCTCTCTCTCTCTCTTTCTCTCTCTCATAGAAATTAACCTTATTTTTATAAATTATCATTTATTTACATATCCAATATTGTCTTTTAACCTAAATATGAGTATTAGGTAATACTATTCTCTTATAGTAACCAGACTTACATTATAATACTAGGCTGAGATTTGTATTCAGTATATCTGCGTTAAGCTAATTTTAAGTGGAAAGTTGATTTACTACCATAAGACAACTAGTATTATATAAACTGCAGAAGTGGTGTAATTACTGCCCACTGATGTTACCTGTTGCTGACTAGGACTCGTGTATGTGGCCTGTGGGGTGCAAAACATACTCGTCTCGAAGTGGGGCAAGATTAAAAAATTAGATTCTCCCCGTCCTTCCATCTTTCCCTCACTCCTCCATATTTTTTTCCCCCTCCCCCACGCCCTTCCTTCTCTCGGCCCCTCCCTCCCTCCCCCACACCTTTTCTCCCTCCCTCTTCTCCCTCGCACCCTTTCTCCCCCCTTCTTGTCTGTACGATTTAACTCACGCATTTCTTCAATTTTGTACATTCATTTTAAAATATATCAACTTTGAATTATAAAGTGTGTGTCTCTAAGTCTGTGTAATTACGTAACGCTTCTTTCCTCCCTTTTTCTCTCCGCCCTTACTCTCCTTTCCTCCTTTCCCAACACCCTCCCCTTCTTACCCTTTCTTCCTTTATCTCTCCCTTCTTATATCTCTCCCTCCGTGTAACTTCTTTTCCCCCCTTTTTCTCTCCATCCCTCCTTCTCTCCCTTTCTTCCTGCACCCTTCCCTCTTATATCTCTTTCCATGTCCTCCTCCCTACCTGCTGTCCCTCCCTTCTTTCCCTCCTTTTCTCCCTCTTTCCTATCTCTTTATCTCTCCTCTTCCTTGTCCTCTTCCCTACTTGCTCTCCCTTCTTCCTTCTTTCCCTCCTTTTCTCCCTCCTTCCTTGTCCTCCTCCCTACCTGCTCTCCCTTCTTCCCCACCTTCTCTTTCTCTCCCTTCTTCCCTCCCCTCCGCCTCCTTCACAATAAAGCTGACCATTGAATTACACTGATGGTTTGTGACAAGGCGGAAGACTCCAACATTCCTTCATTTTTTACTCACTTCTTTACTTTTTTATTCATTCCTTTTCTGTTACTCACACCTTTATTATTTTATTCATTCGTTTTCTGTTACTCAATTCTTTATTTTTTATTCATTTCTTTTACTCACACCTTTATTTTTTTATTCATTCTTTCGTTTTTTACTCTCTGACTCATGTATTTTTTATTCATTCATTCATTTTTGCTCTTTTATTTTTTCTCATTCCTTAAGTTTTACTCACACCTTTACTCACACCTTTACCCACCGCTGCCACCAAATGTCATAAAGACTTTGTAGTTACTTGTAGAGAAGTATATTTTAGACTTGTGGTCGAGCGGCTTTTATATCTTGTAGTAGCTTCCCCACCAGATGTCATGTAGTGACGGGAGAGGTAAAGAATAGTATGAGACTATTTTTATTTGTCTTGGAAATATTAAACAGGTCTCTCACATGGAAAGAGTATAAGTCCCGGGTAGCTACCTCCCTGTCTCGCTATCTCTCTCTCTCTCTGTTCTAAGGCTAATCTCCGTCTCGACCTCTCTCTAGGGTCGCTTATCTCCTTCTACTCTCTCTTTCCTAAAATCTGGTGTAGCAGGGGTGTGTCACGTGTGTTCCTCGTGGATCTTTGTTCACGAGAGGACTGCTGACAGCTAACTGCATCATCTCCTTACTGGCCGCTGTCGTCAGCTTTCCTCAGTGTTAAGAGTTTGTAAGCATGTTTAGCACTGCTCGATTCTCGCAGACACAACACCTTCTCATCATTTGACTTCCTACTTCTATCTGTCTCTCTATCTATCTATTTATCTATCTATCTATTATGTAGTCCTACATCATTACTTAATTTTTTACTCCTTTTTTTTTTCATTCCTTGATTTTTTACTCCTTTTTTTTCGTTCCATGATTTTTTACTCCCTTTTTTTTCAATCCTTGATTATGTTACTCCTTTTTTTTTTTCATTCCATGATATTTTACTCCTTTTTTTTTCATTCCTTGATTTTTTACTCCTTTTTTTTTCATTCCTTGATTATGTACTCCTTTTCTTTCGTTCCTTGATTTTGTACTCCTTTTTTTTTCGTTCCTTGATTTTTTACTCCTTTTTTTTCGTTCCTTGATTTTTTACACCTTTTTTTTTCGTTCCTTGATTTTTTACTTCTTTTTTTTTCGTTCCTTGATTTTTTACACCTTTTTTTTTCGTTCCTTGATTTTTTACACCTTTTTTTTTCGTTCCTTGATTTTTTACTTCTTTTTTTTTCGTTCCTTGATTTTTTACTCCTTTTTTTTCGTTCCTTGATTTTTTACTCCTTTTTTTTCGTTCCTTGATTTTTTACTTCTTTTTATTTCGTTCCTTGATTTTTTACTCCTTTTTTTCATTCCGTAATTTTTACCCATACCTTTACTTTTTTTCATTGTTTAATTTTTTACTCCTTTATCTTTTCATTCCTTGATTTTTTACTCCTTTTTCTTCATTCCTTTTTTTTTTTTTTTTACTCGATTCCCCTTTTCATTCCATCATTTTTACTCATTCCTTTACCTTTTTTGATCCTTCATTTTTTACTCCCTCCTTTATCATTCCATCCCTCAAGTTCTATCATTCCATCTTTTCCACTCCATCATTCCATCTTTTCCTCTCCATCATCATTCCATCTTTTCCACTCCATCATTCCGTTTTTCCCACTCCATCATTCCATCTTTTCCATTCCATCATTCCATCTTTTCCATACCATCATTCCATCTATTCCATACCATCATTCCATCTTTTCCATTCCATCACTCTGTCTTTTCCACTTCATCATTCCATCTTTTCCACTCCATCATTCCATCTTTTCCACTCCATCACTCCATCTCCACTCCATCATTCCATCTTCTCCATACCATCGTTCCATCCTTTCCATTCCATCTTTTCCATTCCATCATTCCATCTTTTCCACCCAGTCATTCCATCTTTTCCACTCCATCATTCTGTCTCCATCATTCCATCTTGTCCACTCCATCATTCCATTGTTTTTCCTTTTTCTCGTCTTTCTTTCCTCGTTTTCCCTTCTTATTTCATCTTTATTTCTTTCCTATATCCCTTCTTTCATTCTCCTATATTTTCCTGATTTTTTTTATATTCCTCCTCTCCTTCATTCTTATTCAGCGTTCTTTCCCTCTTTCTCATATTCAGATCTCTCTTTCATTCTTTATTCCTTTCTTCATTCTTATATTCTTTCTTTCCTTCCTTTCCTTATTTCATTTTCTTCTTCCATTTTGTATTCTTTTTTCCTTCCCGTATGCCTTTCATGTCATTTTCTTTCGTTTCAGTATTTCCTATGCTACATTTTACTATAATATTTTGTTCGCTCCGCTTTCTTTTTTTTTCATCTTTCACTGTCATTTTCTTCTTTCCGCCAGTCTGTAATTACATTCCTTTCATTTGAAATATTACTCTCTCTCTCTCTCTCTCTCTCTCTCTCTCTCTCTCTCTCTCTCTCTCTCTCTGACTACACACACACACACACACACACACACACACACATATATATATATATATATATATATATATATATATATATATATATATATATATATATATATATATATATATATATATTCTCCATTCACTTATGTGTCTGTCTTTCTGTTTATATGTACAGTATATCGCCTTATATATCTATCTGTCTGTCAGCGTGTTAAGAACATAAGAACATAAGAAGAGAGGATAACTGCAGTAGGCCGGTTGGCCCATGCTAGGCAGCTCCTAGAAGAGTAACTAAACTACTAGAATGAGATATTATATTAATCCATTTTTCTCTCCATGTGTCTTTCCTCTTCTGTCTGATGCACATCCCACTTCTGTTAGTCCTTCCATCCATATTGGTTTTCCTGCTTCCTTCAGTTGTCGTCTTTCCTTCTTTCCTTCCTTCCCTCTTATTTAATATGTTATACAACATTTGAGTGGAGAGGCCTTAAATAGGTGTGTGTGTGTGTGTGTGTGTGTGTGAGAGAGAGAGAGAGAGAGAGAGAGAGAGAGATGGAAGGGGGATACAGACAGACAAACATAATGTGTTATATGGTGCGTGTATGTATGCAAAAATTATAAAAGAAACCAAAGAAGACTTATGTCAGCCACTTTTAACGTTATTTAATGACTCTTTAAGTTCAGGAGAAGTTCCAGAGGCGTGGAAGACCGCAAATGTAGTGCCCATCTTTAAAAAGGGTGATAAATCAGCTGCGTCGAATTATCGTCCGATAAGTCTAACGTCAATAGTAGGAAAAATGTTAGAGTCAGTTTTGGCAAATAAGATTAGAGAACACTTAGAAAGATTTAATCTTATAAACGAAAGTCAGCACGGATTCAGGCAAGGACGATCCTGCCTCACAAACTTGTTGTCATTTTACTCGGAGGTCTATGAGGCAGTAGATAGCGATAAAGCTTACGATGTTATTTATCTGGAATTTAGTAAAGCTTTTGATAGGGTCCCACACGAAAGGTTAGTTAGAAAGGTTCGAGCACACGGTATAGACGGCGATATCTTAAAATGGATAGAGTCCTGGCTGAAAGGACGAAAGCAGAGAGTATTAATAAATGGAACTAAATCGGACAGGGGATTAGTAACTAGCGGTGTACCACAGGGTTCAGTACTCGGTCCCTTATTATTTATTATATATATAAATGATCTAGACTTAAGAGTCAATAGTAGCATCAGCAAATTTGCCGACGATACAAAAATAGGGCGTATCATTAACTCGACTGACGATTGCCATAACTTACAAAAAGACCTCGATATATTGTCCAAATGGTCTAAAACTTGGCAAATGGAATTTAACGTTGAAAAATGCAAAGTACTTAACGTAGGCAAGACCACTGGAGATACTAAATACAGCTTAGATAACAAAGAAATTAGCAAATCGGAATGCGAGAGGGATCTAGGAGTTATGATTAGTAACGACCTTAAACCAAGGCAACAGTGTATTAATGCGAAAAATAAAGCAAATAGGGTCCTAGGATTTATTTCGAGAAGCGTGAGCAATAGATCATCAAAAGTAATACTGAAACTTTATCTAGCATTAGTAAGGCCACATTTAGACTACGCAGTACAATTTTGGTGTCCTTACTATAGAATGGATATTAATTCGTTAGAAAATGTACAGAGAAGAATGACAAAAATGATACATGACGTCCGGAACCTGTCATATGAAGACAGACTGAAAAGACTAAGTCTGCATTCGCTAGAGAGGCGTAGAGTAAGGGGAGACTTAATTGACGTGTTTAAGTGGATGAAGGGTATAAATAAGGGAGATATTAGCAAGGTACTTAAAGTGAGCATACAGGATAGAACTAGAAATAATGATTTCAAACTAGAAAAATTCCATTTCAATAAGGAAATAGGTAGAAAATGGTTTGGTAATAGAGTAGTAGACGAATGGAATAAGCTACGTAAAGTAGTTGCTGCCTCTTCCATTGAGAGTTTCAAGCATAGGCTAGATAAGCATATGACAAATAAGGGGTGGATATAGAAAAAAGAAAATCTTATAACCAATACTAATTCATAATTTTTCCTTTTCAGGTTACACTATGATAGTCTCTATTCTCCTTTCACACTTTCCTGTAAAATGTCCACGCCAGTTTTTCTATACTGCGTGTTGTTCTTTCTGACATTTTCCTGCCGGCTTCGGCTGGAGGGTTTGGAGGGCGGGGGAGAGCCTTCTTCTTTGCTATCCTTATCTCGTTCTAGTAGTTCAGTTACTCTTCTAGGAGCTGCCTAGCATGGGCCAACCGGCCTACTGCAGTTATCCTCTCTCTTCTTATGTTCTTATGTTCTCTTAAATTTCATACATAGAACACGTACAGTAATTGGTCTTAAGTGTTTAGTAACCACACTAAACTTTAACACATGCCTACAAACATACGTACATACATACAGACGTTCACTAATATAAAGTTGATCTCATACACAAATTCATATATACAAACAAAGAGCTGATCACACACACACACACACACACTCTAGCCTAGCAAAAATTCTCAGCTCTCCTCAACAGAATTAGATCATCGGGCGGTATCAGTGGGAAAGACTGGCGATAATTTCTAAGCCTTGAACTACGACAAATCTCCCTGAAGTTGAATTAAAGCATCTGATGGTAGCAAGAATGATGTAGAAATAAATAAATGAATAAAAAGAAAATAACTCGCCACGGTTTTAAGGTTAAGGGATCGTTTTGCATGCCATCAGCGGGAGAGAAGTCCCTGGCAAATTGAATGAACCCCTCCAGTTTCACCACGGATTTCACCTGTTTATTATCGCTACTCTCAGACGATTTTTTTAGAGATTTGAAAGCCCCTGTGAAGATGAAAGCATGAATGAAGGCGGTATCTAAGTTTAAACAGAAAGCTCTCTCAGTTAATGAAGGCTGTATCTAACCCCTCCAGATAGAAAGCTCTATTAATGAAGGCTCTGTCTAACTCCTCCAGATAGAAAGCTCTATTAATGAAGGCTCTATCTAACCCCTCCAGGTAGAAAGCTCTATTAATGAAGGCTCTGTCTAACCCCTCCAAATAGAAAGCTCTCTTAATGAAGGCTCTATCTAACCCCTCCAAATAGAAAGCTCTGTCTGTTAATCAAGGCTCTATCTAACCCCTCCAAATGGAAAGCTCTCTCCAGCACTGAATAAATTCGCCTGAAGATAGCACAAAGGGAAGAAGAGGACGTCCCCAAGGTTGAAGGGGTTAAGTCCTCGCGCGCACACACACACACACACACACACACACACACACACACACACACACACACACAGATTGGTCATAAGTAAATTCAATCTGGCTCCCACGAAGGCGCCTCGTGCTTAGGGGGAATAAAATTAATTAAGTTGTGGGATTTAAGAGAGAGAGAGAGAGAGAGAGAGAGAGAGAAACCAATAAAGTTAGAGATAGTAGCAGGAAGAGGGTAGGAGGAGGAAGTGATGAGGTCCCTAGGGTGGGGGGGGGGAGATGACAGGGAGTGGACAGACGAGGAATCCAATTTTATACCTATTTTGACCCCACTTCCCTCTTTTCTCTCTCTCTCTCTCTCTCTCTCTCTCTCTCTCTCTCTCTCTCTCAGATAGCCGGGGTGTAGGGGCAGTCCAGGACCCTAACTTGCTGATCTTTTAACATTAAATTTTCATAATTTGGCCATAAACGCTTGGATTATATTGCTTGCGTGTGTGTGTGTGTGTGTGTGTGTGTGTGTGTGTGTGTGTGTGTGTGTGTGTGTGTGTGTGTGTGTGTGTGTACTGGTATGTATGTGTGTGTGTGTGTGTGTGTGTGTGTGTGTACTGGTATGTATGTGTGTGTATGTGCGTATCTGTCTGTATGTCTGTTTAGAAAGTGTGTATAGGAGAATATGAAATGACACAAATGGAAAGAAGAAAAGCTCTGACGGGAAAGGAGGGAGGGGAAGGAAGAGGAAGTTATGAAAGGGAGGTAAGGGCACGTGTGTGAGGAGGGAGGGGAGAGAGAGAGAGAGAGAGATTGTAGGAACACCTCCATGTCCATAATATATGCAAAAAGATGAAAAATGGATTGTGTGTGTGTGTGTGTGTGTGTGTGTGTGAGATAGAGAGAGAGAGAGAGAGAGAGAGAGAGAGAGAAGCGGGGATTTTAGGCCTACCCCACATATCTTCAAGTCACTTAGAGGCTCCCGGCTGCATCACCTCCCTCCCTCCCTCCTCTCCTTCTCTCCCTCCCTCCCTCCCTCCTCCCCTTCTCTCCCTCCCTCCCTCCCTCCTCCCCTTCTCTCTCACCCTCCCTCCCTCCCTCAGCCTCTCACCTTTCCTCCCTCACTCTCTTTCTCTCTCCATCACCCTCTCGTCTTTCCCCCCCTCTCTCCTCTCTTAATTATGGATGTGTTGATGCTAGTCGTGTACTCGAGTATGTTACGGGCATGAGAGAGAGAGAGAGAGAGAGAGAGCACGTTCAGGCATACACACAGACCACATAAACCCCATCAGCCCGAGGACTTTACGGACTCAATTTCAAGCAAGGGGAGCATTTTGGTAGTGAAGATGTAAATGAAAGCTACTTATAACCCCACCTGTTTGAAAAGCATCTCTTAGGCGCCATACCATCGCCTCTAGATAGCGAGAAGTATAATTGCACCTGTGTTTTTAGACGACATGGCCAACTTAGGTCGCTTTTATCCGCTTTAGTTCAGCTTTTGTGAAAGGGTTAAGGATAAAACAAGGATGACGGGATTAAATTTCAAGAATAATCCGTCAAAGATTAAGGTCAAAGGAGAAGATCATAGGGCAAAGTCAACTAACTGAAATTTGATGGAAAGATTAAGGGTCAGGTAAAAATGAAGTAATTTGATTTTGAGAGCAATCAGCTGAAGGTCAAGGTCACAGGGCAAGGTCAAATTATCTGCCCTTAGACAATAGTTGGTGGGGCGCGGGTACTGTACTTTCTGATCTCTTCTTCTTTTAAAAATATCACATCCTCGGCCTCAAATATATTAACATTACTTATTTTTTTTTGGAGGGCATTGGATTTAAGAGAAAATACTACTCTTATCAAAGGACTAGAATTGGAGAGTGTGGCACAAGACTCTCTCTCTCCCCCGCCCTCCACACCCTCCGACATTATTGCATTATCTCATTTTCAGCACCGTTGACCATTTCGATATTTATGTGACTGTCACCAGAGAGTTTTATCCGCCATATGAATAACGGCAAAGCTGGAAACGGATTAATTATACAGTGGGGGAAAAATTGGAGTAACACCTGACACAGTTTGACGTGTTTTTTTTTTTCTTTTTAGTGAACAGTGGAAATACATACGGTACTAGTGAACTGCCGCACCTGCAGTGTTATAGTAATTTAATAAGTCTGGAGAGAGAGAGAGAGAGAGAGAGAGAGAGAGAGAGAGAGAGAGAGAGAGAGAGAGAGAGAGCGCATATGACTATAATTTGACAGTTGACGGAATGGCCTTTCCGACCGGGGGTTCATAAGATGCCTTTTGTGTTGGCCGGTTGTCCTGTAAGCCAAGACATTCCCTAGGTGTGACTTACAGTGAAAGCAGGTATGTACGCCCAGTTTTGTGGGTTGTATGTGGATGAATCTATTTCATTCTAGATTCTGCCTTTCCTCTATGTGTGTAAGAACATAAGAAGAGAGGATAACTGCAGTAGGCCGGTTGGCCCATGCTAGGCAGCTCCTAGAAGAGTAACTGAACAACTAGAATGAGATAAGGATAGCAAAGAAGAAGGCTCTTATATATAGAAAGATAGATAGATAAGAAACTGGTGTAATAATGATGATTATATGGTAAAGAAAGATCCAGATGTATATAGTTAACAGCGCAAGGGTGGAGTGAGAGCAGTAGCATGACACACAGAAATATAAGAATGTGGTAATTTACTCCCATCCGTCCGGCAGCCTGGTACTGTAGGGGGTGGTGGAGGGTGAGTGGATTGTGGTGGAGGAGAGATCTGACCAGGTTGAAAAGTCTCTCCCACGCTGAACGAAATCGTCTGAAGGTAGCAGTGAAATGAAAATACGTTATTGGACTGTAAGTGGTTAAGTATACTTGGATGGGATGGCAAGTGTTAACCCCTTCAGCTCGACAACTTTTTTCTGTGTGTGTGTGTGTGTGTGTGTGTGTGTGTGTGTGTGTGTGTGTGTGTGTGTGTGTGTGTGTGCTACTGAAACAGACAACAATGAATGAGTAGGTAGGTATGTAGGTTGGTGGATGAGGAAGTCCACTGGGGAAGAGGTCCATGCGACAGTGGAAGATCCATGGGGGAATAAGCCCATGGGGAAAATGGGGAAACCCTGAGCCCTAACCACTTGACCCTAAAATACACGTGCGCCCAAAACTTTTTCTCCCATAAATGTAGAATATCAAGTTCAGTTTTTCGCCACACATGACAAAGGACGCACAGTATGAGCTGAATTATAAATACTGGGGGATCTGAAGAGGTGAAGCCCCCCAGTTAGGCTTCTGCACCCCCTGTTTAGGCTTCCATGCGTGCGTAGTGTTATGCTGGGAGGTCGTGGCTAAGATCAGGTGAAATGGACCCAGGTGGAAACATACCTGTGGAATCAGTGGAAGAAATGGGCTGATGTGGGGATTCATTGTTTCGCCATAGGGAGAAAATATGTACAAGAGGGGAAATAGGGCCAAGGAGATAGTAAGATAGGTCCTTGCAGAAAAATAGGGCCATGAGGATAATAAGGAAACAGGTCATTGGTGGACGGTTGGTTCATGGTGGAAAACAGCCACTTAAAATAGAGTACATAAGAGGCACACATAACAGGAGCCCTGGCGGCCCATTATAAGGTTATCTGTGGGCGAAACAACTGATCCTACTAAAGATCTAACCAGTGCGTGTGAGGTGGATATAAAGGAGGAAAAATTGGTCCAGGGGGGAAGCAAGGTTCATGGGGAAGGTAACTCCACAGGAAATAAATTAATGGGGAAAAATGTTTATGAGGAGAGATAGGTCCGTGAGGAAAACAGGTCCATGGGGGAAACAGGTCCGTGGGGGAAGCAGGTCCATGGGGGAAACAGGTCCATGGGGGAAGCAGGTCCATGGGGGAATGTTGGGCTGTGCAGGAAGAGGTCACTGGGGGAAGACAGTTGGGTGGGCGTTGACCCCTAGGACCTGTAGTCAGAAACGGTCTTTTTTTTTTTTTTTTTTTTTCCCAGGGTTTCATTCAGATAGGTTTTCAAAGTGGAGGTCCCCGGGTTGAATATAATCATCATAAATCGTCGGACTGAAGAGGCCCCGGGATCGAAATAGGGAGGACAGTAGGGGGGGGAAGGAGCAGAGGTGTGGAAGAAGGGAGGGTGGAGGAAAGGGTAGGGTGACAGGTGAGTGAATTAGTGCAAAATTAGGAGAAGGGAGAAAGAGAGAGAGAGACGTGAGGGGGGGTAGGAGGGAGAATGGAAGGTAAGAAGACAAAGTAAGAAATCAAATGAGGAAGCCTGGAGAGAGAGAGAGAGAGAGAGAGAGAGTTGCCAGGGATACAATATTGTCATCCTTTGTCCTCCATAGCAACCATGCCCAACAGATGTGTGGTGAGCCAGGTGTGTGGTGAGGTAGGTCTGTGGAGAGGTTGGTGTGTGGTGAGGCAGGTATATGGCGAGGCAGTGTGTGTAGAGGTTGGTGTGTGGTTAGGTAGGTGTGCCGTTAGGTAGGTGTGTGGTGAAACAGGTGTGTGGAGAAGTTGGTATGTGGTTAGGTAGGTATGAAGTGAGGAAGGTATGTAGTGGAGCAGGCATATGGTGAGGAAGATGTGTGGCAAGATTAGTGTGGTTTGGCGGTTGGATGTGGGGCAGGTGTGTGATGTGTAATGAGACAGATGTGTGGTGAGGCAGATGAGAAGTGCGGCAGGTGTGTGGTGAGGCGGATGTGTAAGGGAGGTTCGTAGTGAAGCAGAAGTGTGGTGAGGCAGGTGTGTGGTGAGAGATGTGTGAAGTGTGATGGAGCAGGTGTGTGTGGTGTAGTGTGGCAGTTGTGAGAGGTTGGTGTGTGGTGTGGCTAATGTGTGGCGTCTTTGAGGCAGTTGTTTGACGTGGGTGTGGTGTGGCAGTTGGATGAAGTAGGTGTCTGATGAGGCAAGCGTGGTGTAGCAGGTGTATGAGGCAGGAGTGTGGTGTGGCAGGTGTATGAGGCAGGTGTGTGGTGTGGCAGGTGTATGAGACAAGTGTGTGGTGTGGCAGGTGTGGGATGATAATACCTCCTAATGAGGCAGGTGTTATGTAGAGTGAAGCCCTTGCCACGATAGATAGACTGATAGATAGTGTCATGGCGATAGTTCGTGGGTAAAGAATGGATGGAAGGATGGCACAGTAAAGAAGTAAGTAGATGGATTGATAAATAGATAGACTGATTGTTTGATCCCACTGATAGATAGATGGATGGATGGAGGGTTGGTTAAGTGGACAGAAGTGGTTATAGATGAAATAGATAGATACTCGTAGATAGATTGACACAGATAGATAGACAAGTATATATACTGGTTGATTAATTGATGAATTGTTTGATACTGGGATTCGGAGACAGACAGACAGACAGAAGGCCAAGCATGATAGATAGATTGATATAGATAGATAGATGGATAGTCAAATATACTGTAGATAGATAACTGGATGGGTGTTGTAAAAGACTGATAGTCATAGAGATATATTTGATGGAGAGAGAGAGAGAGAGAGAATGAGTGACATACCATTTCTCATATATGACGTTGTTGTTGTTGTTGCTGTTTGAGCTAGAGAGAGAGAGAGAGAGAGAGAGAGACGCATAAAGCCATGACTGAAAAGTTAGTGA
>NC_137015.1:28674630-28704630 GCF_032717465.1 Coenobita brevimanus
GTTTGTATTTGTTTGTATATATATTTTCATTTTATGTGAATACTCGTGTGTACAGTATGTGTGTGTGAATGTGTTACGGCTGTGAATGTCGAAGAGGCTATCACGTTGGCCAAATTTTCTGTACATTCTCAAGACATATAATAAGGCGGAGTAACTGTAGGCAGGAGTTTGTTGGGTGGTAATTCTGAGCAATATTTTTTTATGTATAATATATTTACGGTACCGGTATATATATAATGCTTTGTATATTTGTGTGTGTGTGTGTGTGTGTGTGTGTGTGTGTGTGTGTGTGTGTGTGTGTGTGTGTGTGTGTGTCTGTCTGTACAGTACTCATGTAATTTTCCTGTTTATGTGTTAGATGTCACATAAAAGATACTTACGTAATTATATTTTGGACAGAGTTGTTTTTACGTACTGTGTCATAACAACCTTCTGGCTGATAAATTTAGAGGCATTACTGCGTTTCTCTCAGGCTGACGTCAGATGATCCTGTACAGGTATGAGAAGTCCTGGCAGTACCATTTAACACTCTCTCTGCTTCGGAATTTGCGTAGAGTATTTTATTTATGTTACCTCCAGACGGTTTATGCACACCTTCACCCACCTGTCTACCAGTCTACCGACCTACTCACCTATCAACCCACCTCTCTACCCACCTGCCCACACTTGTACATACCCACTTACCTACCCGTCTACTCACCCACACATCTACTTACCTACCCATAGATCTGCCCACATGCCAACTCATCTGCCCACCTACTCACCTGCCTACTCATCTACCCGCCTCCTCACTCACCCGTCCACTCATCACCTGCCCACTCACTCACCTGCCCACCCATTTACCCTCCTATTTCACCCATTCACCACCTACCTCTCCACCTATTTACCCACCTGGGCACCCATCTATCCAACTCTTTCACCCCGTCACCCACCCACCGGCCAACCTCCCCAGCCACCTACCGACCCACTCACCCACCTATTTGACCCACTCACCCACCGCTCACCCACTCACCCCTCTCCTCCACCCACCTACACGAGAGCCAATTGATCTTGAAGTAGCGAAATCAAATTCTAAGAAGGCCCTCAGAAGCCACCATCCCTCAAGCGCCATCGATTGTCTTTTGTTAGAGAGAGAGAGAGAGAGAGAGAGAGAGAGTCGGTAAAAAAAAATGAAGAAAAATGAATGGGGAGAGTGGGCGGTAAGCAAGAGGAAGGCCACGTGTGTGTGTGTGTGTGTGTGTGTGTGTGTGTGTGTGTGTGAGTAAAAAAAATGAATGGAGAGGGAGGCCGGTAAGCAAAAGGAAGGCCACGTGTGTGTGTGTGTGTGTGTGTGTGTGTGTGTGTGTGTGTGTGTGTGAGAGAGAGAGAGAGAGAGAGTTGAATAAAAAAAAAAGCCTCTAATAAGAAATAAAAATACAAGGAGGTTGACAAAAGGAAGGAATTGCTTGTATAGCGAGCTTATAGGGGAGATAGAGTCCAAAGAAGGGAGAAAAAGGGAGAGAATATTGCGTAAAAAGAGGGAGGGAGAGAGGGAGAAGAAAGGGGGAGGGAGGAAGGATGTAGAGGGATAGGTGGAGTGGAGGAAAGGAAGGAGGGGTAAAGATAGGAGGAAGGAAGAAAGGAAAGGAGTAAGAAGGGTGAAGAGTGAAAGATTGGGAGGGTAGGGATATTAGTGGGGAGTGAAGGAGGGGGAAAAGTAACAAGAGGATAAGGGAGGGAGAAGAAGGAAAGACAATGAAGGACAGAAGAAGGATAGAAAGAGTGGGAGAATTGGTGAAGAGTGGAGGAGGGGAAGAAGTAACAAGAGGACAAGGAAGGGAGGAAGGAAGGAAGGGAGAAGAAGTAAAGGCAATGAAGGAGGGAGGGGAGAGAGAAAGATGGGGAAGATAGGAGGGCGGATGAGAAAAGTAGTAAAGGGAGAGGTGAAAAGAGAAGGATGGAGGGGAGAGAGAAGGAAATAAGGTAGAAAAGAGGATGAGGAAGAAAGGAAGGGAAATGAAGGAAGGATGAAGAAAGAAAGATTGAGAGGGTAAGGGAAGGATGAGGAGCGTAGGAAGGAAGGGAGAAGGAAAAAGTGAAGGAAGTAGGGAAGGGATGGAGGAGAAGGAAGGAAAAAATAAGGAATAATTAAAGAAGGTTATGGAAGTAAGGAGGAAAGATAAGGAGTGGGGGAAGAGAGGGAGAGTTAAGAATAGGAGAAGGAAGAGAGGAGAGAAGGTGCTGGGATTAAGGTAAGGTATGAGGAGAGAGAGAGAGAGAGAGAGAGAGAGAGAGAGAGGTTTGTTCTAAGTACAGTCTTGCAAAGAGCCCTTGATGTACTATTTAAAGGTCAATGTGAGGCTATTTTAAGAAGAGTTATTTAAGCAGTCCCGTTTCCAGACATCCTCTTCACTAGCTGGCACTCTTCCGGGAAGGGTGTGGAAAGTTAAGTGGGTTGGTGGATCGGTGGATAGGTAGGAAGATGATTAGGTTTATGGATTGGGGAGGAGGGTAGGTAGGTAGGAAGGTAAATAGGTAGGTGAGTAGGTATGAGCATGGATAAGTAAGTAGATATATTAATTGGTAAGTAAGTAGGTATGTGGCTGAGCAGGGAAATTGGTAGGTGGGTGGATGGATGATGGGGAAGAAGGTTAGGTAGGTAGGTGGGCATGCAGATAGGTAAGATGTGGGAGTGATACATAAGTAGGTAGCTTGATCGTGGGCTGGGATATAGGTAATCTATTGGGTGGTGAAGGAGGTTGGTAGACTGGTAGGTAGGTGGGTGAGAATAGTCTACTCCTTTTATATTAACTTGGCCTAGATTTTCGTCCATTCACAGCTTCCGAGTATTTCACGTAACTCAGTGGCAGAAGAAGACAATGCTGCAGCTCTACATCCTTTCCGTAGCACTTCTTCGTGACTTGTATCATTTTCTAGTGCTAATTTTTTGTTCAAACTAAACATTGAAGATGGTGTCAGTTTTAGGACAAATTAGAGTAAAAAGAGTATAGTTAGGTTGGCTGGTGGGTGAAGAGAGCTGCTAGGTAGGTTGGTAGGTCGGTGGGTCAGGAGGGTGGGTTGATAGGTGTTTGAGTGGGTAGATAGGTGGGTAGGTAGGTGGTTGGGTAGATGGGTGAGGTAGCAAGGATAGACTAAACAAGACGTCAACATACTGGAAGGGTTAGGTAGGTGGCTGGGTAGGGGGTACGAAGATGAGTAGGTAGGTGGGTAGAAACGTAGAATGGTAGTGTCAGGAGGTTGTTAAAATAATGTAGGATAAGTGGATTGGGTAGGTAGGTTGGTTGGAATGGGGGGTAGGCTGGTTGAAGGTACATTGGTGGGTATTTGGTAAGTAGGTAGGTCGGTAGGTGTAAGTAGGAAGGTAGATTGGTGGGTGTTAAGTAAATTGGTGGGTACGTGAATGGATAGGTGTGTGTGTGTGTGTGTGTGTGTGTGTGTGTGTGTGTGTGTGTGTGGTAAATGGACAAGTGATGGATTAGAATGATTCAGTGAGTCCAGCGAGGATGGATGAATGATTTGGAATAGTGAAATCTCTCTCTCTCTCTCTCTCTCTCACACACACACACACATACACACACACACACACACACACACACACACACACACACACACACACACACACACACACACACACACACACACACACACACACACACACACACACACACACACACAGAGGAACATATGTATAGTGAAGGGTTAACATAAAGAGCTTAATACGGACACACAAAAGCGATGGGGGAATCAGGAGAGGAAGATGAAGAACAAGATTGAAGAATTATATGAAAAACTGCATAAGGGAGAGTTAATAGTGTGTGAAGAAGTGAAACCGACGGAAGAATGAGGAGAGGAAGGCCGAGAACGATGTGTGAGGGTAATACAGGATAACATTAGGCTGGGGTGTTTGTAGTGGCGAGAGGTGTAGTAGTGGTGAATGACAGTACATAGGAGTGTATAGAACGTAGAAAGTACAGATAACAGGAGGCCTTTATCTGTGTGTGTGTGTGTGTGTGTGTGTGTGTGTGTGTGTGTGTGTGTGTGTGTGTGTGTGTGTGTGTGTGTGTGTGTGTGTGTGTGTGCATAAAAGATCTAACTATGGTGTTGTGATAGTGTTCCCAGGTCACTTTTATATCCCCTCCACCACACCTTCCCCTAGTAGCAATAGTACGTTCATTTCAACTTGGCCGAGATTTTCGTCCTCTTGCAGCCTGTATCCCTTTAGCTCCATGGCAGACAAAGACAACACTGTGGTTCTACATCCTTTCCGTAGCACTTCATCGTGACTGGCACCATCTCCTACTGTTTATCTCTAGTTCCTGCCCAACATTCAGGATGGGAGAGGAAAATTTTGCGCCAGTTTGGAGTGAACAGAGTATAGATAAACAGAACAATATAACAGAGTAATTAAGGCCGAATTAAGAGACATGTATTGCTATCATCTACCACAGTTACTGTTATAATTTCCATCAAAACTACCACCACTACCATCATCTAAACTACTGCTACCACAATCGTACTTTCTACCACAACTTTACCACAGCACCACAGCGTCCACTACCACCACTTCTACCACAGTTACTATATTCACAACTACCACCACTGCTACCACAGCTACCATTACCACAGTTATCAATATAACCACAAGCACACAAGAGTAACCAACGCTAACACACACACACACACACACACACACACACACACACACACGAGAGAGAGAGAGAGAGAGAGAGAGAGAGAGAGAGAGAGAGAGAGAGAGAGATTTGAAGCGCCAAGATTTACGTGAGATATCTGAGAAGTTGAGAGAGAGAGAGAGAGACAGACAGACAGAGACAGACAGACAGATAGTAAGTGTGTGTGTGTGTGTGTGTGTGTGTGTGTGTGTGTGTGTGTGTGTGTGTGTGTGTGTGTGTGTAATGAAACCATCCATCTATCCATTAATGCTTTCATCTCTCTAATATCTAACTGTTTTTGCTGTCTGTCTATCTATTATAACTATCTACCTAACCTACATAATCTATCCATCCTTCCATATAATGCCAATTCTGTCAACGTATCCATCTATCTATTTATCTACCTATCTATCTGCCTGTCTATCTGTCTATCTGTTTGTCTGTCTGTCTTTGTCTCTATTCAGGGACGCATTTATCAGTTCAACCACCCAGCCAGCCAGCCGTGACGGCGACCGTGTATTCATCCATCCGTCCATCCATACGAGCACTGACAGACACACATCATCCCTTCATCCATATCCGTCCATTACAACACCTGTCTATCCATCCATCCGTCTGTCCATTTAACCATCCATCCATCCATCCCTCTGTCCATTCAGCCATCCATCCATCAGTCTCTTCATTCAACCATCCATCCATCCATTAGTCTATCCATCTACTCAGCCATCCATCAGTCCATCTTTTCCTCTGTCCAGCTGTTTTCATCCATTATGTCGTCCATGCATCTATCCATCCATCCATCAGTTCATCCATCCATCTGTCTAACCAACTCTGTCCGTCCATTACAGTGTTCGTCTGTCTGTCCGCCCGTCTATCCCTCCATTATGCCGGCCGTCCATTCATATAGCCTAATTGGAAAAGCTAGTCTCAAGATAGAAGGGTACGGTAACTCTCTCTCTCTCTCTCTCTCTCTCTCTCTCTCACACACACACACACACACACACACACACACACACACACACACACACACACACACACACACACACACACTACCATGGTCTGAAAAGGATAAGGGAATTTAGAGATCACCATATCACGAATCTTATCAGTGCTGTATAATAATTAAAGAATAATAATTGTTGACTGAAATAACTTACAAATAGCTATAATTGTCATGTATAGAAGTGCTGTCATTTAAGATTATAGGCAATCATTTTTTATATTTACATTATCATTCTCTCTCTCTCTCTCTCTCTCTCTCTCTCTCTCTCTCTCTCTCTCTCTCTCTCTCTCTCTCTCTCTCTCTCTCTCTCTCTCGTGAGTCTCCGGGGGGTAAAGGAGGGGAGGGTAGGAAAGAAGGATACACGGAGGAAGGGAGAAGAAAGGGGGAGGGAGGAAAGAGAGAGGGAGAAGAAAGAGGGAGAGAGGTAGGGAGGAAATGAGAGAGGTGGGAGGAAAGGAGAGAAAAAAAAAGAAGAGAGAGAGAGAGAAGGGGGGGGATCAGAGTGGTGAGAGGAAGAAAAGAGAGAGAAAAGGGAGGGAAGGAGGGAGGGAAAGTGTCGGTGCAGGGGGTAGGAAAGTGGGGGTCCGTGGGGGGGGGCGGGGGAGGGGAAATAGGGTACGAACACGCTTGGGTGGAGGGAGAAGAACGAAGCGCGGAGGACGAGTGACTGATGCGGCGTTTGATGGTCCCATATGTGGTCCAGGTGAGAGAGAGACAGACAGACAGACAAACAGATAGATAGACTGACAGACGGGTGGGCAGGCAGAGAAAGAGAGACAGACAGACACAGCGACAGCACATAGAGACAGGCAGTCAAACAGAGCGACAGCCATAGGGACAAAAACAGACAGACACAAACAGACAGTCAGTCAGTCTGTCAGACAGACAGCGACAACACAGAGACAGACAGACAGCGACAGGAGAAAGAGAGAGAGAGAGAGATCACGGACAGACAGACAGACAGACACAACGACAGCACATGGAGACAGAGACGCAGCGACAGCACACGCAGACGGACAGAGATAGAGAAAGAGAAGAGGAGGGGAAGCGCTGGCATGGTGTTGGGTAAGCATTTAGGTCGGTAGGTAGATAGGTAGGTAGAAAGATAGGAAGGCAAGTAAGTAGGTAAATAGGTCATTTGATTAGTAGGAAGACAGCGGAGTGAATAAGTAAGTAGGTAGGTAGGTAAGGAGGTAGGTAAGTAGGTTAGTAAATATGTAGGTAGGTATTGTAAGTTAAGGTAGGTTGGCTTTGTTAGGTAAATAAGGAAGTAAGTTGGAGGAAGGTAGGTAGGTAGGTCGGTGGGATTTAAAGAGACGACTAGGTAGGTAGGTAAGCTGATAAGTAGGTAGCCTGAGATATGTAAGTAGGTAGTAGGGAGACACCGTAGGTAAATTGGTAATGCGTAGGTAAGATAATGGGCGTCAGGTTGGTAGGTAAGTATATGGGTGGTAGGTAGGTAGTGAACGTGTAAGTGGTAGGTGGGTAAGTAGGCAGGCTAAGTAAGACAGCGACGGGTAGGTAGGTAAGTAACAAGTAGGTAGGTAGGTAGGTGACCGGTAGGTATAATAGGTAAGCAGATAGAAAAGTAGGCGAAAGGTAGATAGGTAGGTAGGCCAGAAGTAGGTAGATAGGTAGGTAGGATAGAAGGCGACAAGTAAGTAGATACTCGTAAGTAGGTAGGCAACAGGTGGGTGGGTACGCTAGATAGGTTAGTAGGTGACAGGTAGGTAGAATGGCGGTAAGTATGTAGGTAGGTAAGCAGGAAAATAGATGTAGATAGGTAGGTAGGTAGGTAAGCAGGAAAGTAGATGTAGATAGGTAGGTAGGTAAACAGGAAAGTAGGTTAGGTAGGTAGGTAAGCAGGAAAGTAGGCAGGTAAGCAGGAAAGTAGATGTAGGTAGGTATGCAGGTAAGGCAGGAGAGCAGGTGTAGGTAGGTAGGTAGGTAAGCTGGAAAGTAGGTGACAGGTATGTAAGGAGGTAAGTAGGCAGCAGGTAGGTAGGTTGGAAGGAAAGTAGGCGACAGGTAGGTAGGTAGGTAGGTTGGCAGGCAAGGAAGGGAAGGTTGTAATTAATATATTGTCTTTTCCTTGACGCGGTGACTGTGGTGGCTGCAGTGGTGGCAGGAGTGGTGGTAGTGGTGGTGGTGGTGGTGGTGGTGATGGTGATGGTGGTGGTGATACAGTGGTGGTAGTTGTGGTAGCCGTGG
This sequence comes from Coenobita brevimanus, assembly GCF_032717465.1. Lineage (NCBI taxonomy): Eukaryota > Metazoa > Arthropoda > Malacostraca > Decapoda > Coenobitidae > Coenobita > Coenobita brevimanus. Next base: position 28,682,515 of record NC_137015.1, read on the forward strand.
TGGTGGTGGTGGTGTTAGTGGTGTTGGTAGTGATGGTAGCAATAGTGGTTGCTGTGGTAGCACTGATGATTGTGGTGATGGTCGTGGAGGTAGTTGTGGTAGTAATGGTGATAGTTGTGGTAGATGGTTATTGTTGCAGTAGAGAATGTAGGTAGTTGCGATGGGAATCACTTGTAGCACTCATAGGTAGTAGTGGTAGTTGTGGTTGGTAATGGTAGATGGTAGTAGTTCAGGCAAGTGGTGATTGTAGTAGCTCTTGTAGATGATTGTGGTAGTTGTAGAAATGGTGGTGGCTGTGACTGGTAGACTGCAGTTGTGGATAGAGATAGTGGTAGTTGTTGCTGGTGGTAGTAATTGTGGTAGCTGATGGTAACTGTGATAGGTGATGATAACTGTGATTGATGGTAGTAATTGTGGTAGGGAATGTTAGTATTGTGGTGGATTATGATGGTAGTTGTGGTAAATTATATTGGTAGTTGTGGTAGGTGATGATGGTTGTGATGAGTGTGGTAGTTGTGGTAGGTAAGAATGGTTGTGGTGAGTGTGGTTGTTGGTGGTAGTTGTGGTAGATGATAATGTTTGTGGTGAGTGTGGTTGATGGTGGTAGTTGTGGTAGGTGAGAGTAATTCTGGTTGATGGCGGAAATAGTGGTAGGAAATGTTGGTAGTTGTGGTAGTGATGGTACGGTAGTTGTGGATCATAGTTGAGAGAGAGAGAGAATGGAGAGACATCTGTTGCATTCCCTCATCTTCCCCCTCCCACTTCCCCTCCCACTCCCCTCCCCCACCCCCACCCACCCTTTCTGTCTTGCAAGGAGAGAGAGAGAGAGAGAGAGAGAGAGAGAAAGGGGGGGGGTGAAGAGGGGGAGGAGGGAAGAGGAGGAGGAGGGAGAGGGGGGAAAATGGAGGAACGCTGGAGAGAAGTGGAAAAGGTGGAAGGAAAAGAATGAGAGAGAGAGAAAGAGAGGGAGGGAGGTGAAGAAGGGGAAAAAATGACCAGAGGGTGGGAGGGAGGGAGGTAGTGAAAGAAGAGGCAAAGGAAGGAGGGAATTGTAAGAGAGTTGGAAGTGATGAAAGAAGGAAAGAAAGAAGGGAGGCAGCAATGAAAGGAAGGAGGGATGGAGGGAGGGAAACAATAAAAGAAGGAAGGAAGAGAACAGTGAAAAGAAGAGAGAAAGAAGGAAGAAAGATTGAAGGTAGTAAGGAAGAAATAATTGAAAGCAGCAGGGTAAGGGGACAGTAAAACCAAGAAAGAACATTGAGAGTGGAAGGCGACAGTGAAAGATGGAATAAATGAATGAAACAGTGAAAGAAGGAGGAAGCCAAGGAAACGGGCAGTGAAAAGAATGAGGAGAGTTAACAATGAAAGAAGTAGGATTGGCAAGAAACAAAGGAATGCAGCAGTGAAAGCAAGGAAGGAAGGAACGAAAGAAGGAATTATAGGAAGGAAGGAGGGAAGGAACAGTGAAAGAAGTAGGGAAGGAAGCAGAGAGTAAAAGCAGGAACTAAGAAACCAGTGAAAGAAATAGACAAGGAATGAAACAATGAATGGAGGGAATGAAAGAATTACCGATAAGAGGAGGAAGTGATGATGGAAAGACTGTTAAGGAAGAACAGGTAGGAAGTGAAAAAAGGAAGAAATAAAAGAACTAAGACCGGAAGGAAGGATTAAGAGAGAGAGAAAGGAAAGAATTAGGTAGAAAAGAACAGAAAGAAATGCTCACCCACCTCCATCTAACTTCTTTAAAGTTGAAGTCGAGGTAAATTTTAGTGGAATGTTGGCAGTTAGTTACGTGTGTGAAAACAGATGTATATAGTTTAATATTAGGAGAGTTAAGTAGTAGTAGTAGTAGTAGTCGTAGTGGTGGTGGTGGTGGTAGTAGTAGTAGTAGTGGTGGTGTAGTTATTATTGTTGGCGAGCACACTGCATTTTGCTCTTATTTTAGGCATGAATCAAAGCAGACGAACCCATACACAAATCATTATTATTATTATTATTATTATTATTATTATTATTATTATTATTATTGTTTTTATTATTATTATTATTATTATTATTATTATTATTATTATTATTATTATTATTATTGCCTATTATTATTACTATTATTATTGATATTACTGTTATTGTGGTTGTTGTTGTTATTATTAATGGAGGGGGAGATTTTTCGGTTAATTAATGCCACCTGTGCTGTGTGCTGGTTTAGCTGCCCTTACGTGTTTAGGACTACGGTGGACTGACCTTGGATAGCACACCTCGTTTATTTATCATCATCATCATCATCATCGTTGTTGTCCTTGTTGTTGTTGCTGTTGTAAGAAAGGGAGGCGAGAGAGAGAGAGAGAGAGAGAGAGAGAGAGAGAGAGAGAGAGAGAGAGAAAGAGAGAAGAACGCAAGGAAGAAGAGGGAGAGGATGGTGAAGAATGACGGGAAGGAAAGAGGAACAGTAAAGAAAGATAGAAGGAGACTATTATGAAGGGTGAAGGGAAAGAGGGATAGGGGAAAGGATGGCGAGATGGATGAAAAGAATGAGAAATGGAAGAAAGGAAGGAGGGATGGAGAAAAGGAAGAAGGTATGGAGGGAAGGATGCAGTGATGGATGGAAGGGAGGAAGGAGGGATGAAAGGAAGGAGAGATGTAGGAGAGGAAGGAGGGGTGGAGGAAAGGAAGGAAGAAGGAAGTGGTAATTACTGGGAGTAAGATGAAGACGGGAGAGAGATGGGCGTGATAAAAGTGTGAAGTGTGAGGCAGGCAGATAGAGGCAGATACTGGGAGAGAGAGAGAGAGAGGGGGGGGGGAGAAGGAGAGAGGAGGAAGTAAACCAAGTGAAAAGGGAAGGGGAAGTGGGTGAAAGGGAAAGAGGGAGAGATTGGTAGGGGAGGGGGTTGGAAAAGGGAGAGACAGGGAGGGGGAGAGGGAAGAAAGTAAGGAAGAGAGAGGGGAAGGAGGAGAAGAGGGAGACTGGGTAGGGAAGAAGGGAAGCAGGGAGAGAGGGAGACTGGGGGTGGGGGTGGGGGAGGAAAAGGGAGAGAAAGCGAGGGGGAGGGGAGGAAAGAAAGAGAGAGAGAGAGGGGGGGGAGAGGGGAGGGAGTGAAGGAGGGTGACAGAGAGGGAAAAGGGAGGGGGAGGAGGGAGGGAAAGAGCAAGATATTGTGGGAGGGAAGGGGAAGAGAGAGTATGAGACAGGGAGGGGGGAGGGAGGGAAAGACGAGGAGGGAGTGGGCGCGGGGGAAAGAAGTAGGGAGGGAGTAAAGTGAGAGGTAAGATGAGAGGTGGAGGGAGGGAGGAGGGAAGGAGATTTAATAATGGAGAGAAGGAGAGGGGGAGGAATATTGAGAATGAATGGCCAGGGAGAGAGAGAGAGAGAGAGTAAAGGAAATAAGAAAAGAGAAACGGAGTGAAAGAACGAAGGAAATACGACAGACAGACAGAAAAACTGAAAAAGCAGAGACAGGGGGAGAAAGAGAGATTGTGAAGGATGTAAGTAAAGAAAAAATGAGAGAGAGAGAGAGAGAGAGAGAGAGAGAGGGAGGGGGGGGGACGCGTGCAACACCACAAAAAAGTGTACCATGTGTTGGCGGCGTGTGGCTGTCTGGTCCCCCCCCCTCTCTCTCTCTCTCTCTCTCACACACACACACACACACACACACACACACACACACACACACACACACACACACACACACACACACACACACACACACACACACACACACACACACACACACACACACACACACACACTTGGTAGGGGATAGAAGTTGTTGTGATTACGGTAGAGCATGGTAGGTAGGGTCGGGTAATGGTTGGTAGGGTAGGATAGGTAGGGGTTGGGGGTCGGGTTGCAGGAGTAGGATAGGGGTTGGGGGTCGGGTTGCAGGAGTAGGATAGGGGTGGAGTTGACAGGGGTGGGAAAGGATAGGGGTTAGCAAGGGTAGGGTACGGTAGGATAAGGTAGGGTTGGCATGGGTTAGGATAGGGTAGGGTGGGGTTTGGCAGGGGTTAGGGTAGGGTAGAGTAAAGGTTGGCAGGGGTTAGGGTAGGGTTTGGCAGGGATTAGGGTAGGGTAGAGTAAAGGTTGGCAGGGGTTAGGGTAGGGTTTGGCAGGGGTTAGGGTATTTTAGGGTGAGGTTTGGCAGGGGTTAGGGTAGGGTATTGTAGGGTGGGGTTTGGCAGGGGTTAGGGTAGGGTAGAGTAAAGGTTGGCAGGGGTTAGGGTATTGTAGGGTGGGGTTTGGCAGGGGTTAGGGTATTGTAGGGTGGGGGTTGGCAGGGGTTAGGGTATTGTAGGGTGGGGTTAGGCAGGGGTTAGGGTATTGTAGGGTGGGGTTAGGCAGGGGTTAGGGTATTGTAGGGTAGGGGTTGGCAGGGGTTAGGGTATTGTAGGGTAGGGGTTGGCAGGGGTTAGGGTAGGGTAGGGGTTGGCAGGGGTTAGGGTATTGTAGGGTGGGGTTTGACGGGGGTTAGGGTATTGTAGGGTAGGGGTTGGCAGGGGTTAGGGTAGGGTAGGGGTGATATCGTCGTAAAATCTTGTCTTATGTAATCCAATCCCTTCCCTTCCCCCCCCCCCTCAACCATCTCCTGCCTCGGGGGGGTAGCACTTGCCATTGTCTCGGTGTTGTGATTGTGGTGGTGGTGGGTGTGGTAGTGGTGGTAGTTGTGATTGTGGTGGATGCGGTGGTGGTTGGTGTGGTGGTGGTAGTTGTGATTGTGGCAGATGTGGTGGTGGCTGATGTGGTAGTGGTGGTACTTGTGATCGTGGTGGGTGTGGTGGTGGTTGATGTAGCAGTGGTGGTAGTTGTAATTGTGGTGGTGGCTGCTGATGTGGTAGCGGTGATAGTTGTGATTGTGGTGGATGTGGTAGCTGTGAATGTGGTTGGAGATGCGGTTGTGGTTGATATTTTTGGTAGTTATGATTGTGGTTGATGCGATTGTGGTAGGGGGTGTGGTAGGTTTGGTAGCTGCAGTAGTTGTGATATTGGTTGGAAATTCTTGGGTGGTACCGGATGTGGTTGTTGTGGTAGTTAGCAGAGGTTGGATTATATCTGGACGTGGTAGAATTTGTGGTTGGTGTGGTGATTTTGGTAGGTGTAGTAAATGGTCGTTTTAGTTGTGGTAGTTGATGTGGTTGGTGAGTCGGCTGTGATTGTGGTAGGTGTTATTGGTGATGTAGTGGTACTTGGCAGGTTGTGGTAGTTGTAGCTGTGGTGGTAATGTTGGTAGCTGTTATTGTAGCAACTATAATTATGGTAATTTTGGTAGTGTTGGTAGATGGTAGTGTGGTAGTTGTCATAGTGACGTTGGTAGTTATGGTAGTAATGTTGGTATTTGAGCTTGTAGTAGTTGTAGTTGGTAATGCCTGTTGGATGTGGTAGTAATGTTGGTAGTTGTAAATAATGCTTGGTGGTGGTGGTAGTAATGTTGGTAGTTGTGTTTGTAGATACGCCACATGTAATTGGGATAATGTTTATAGTTGTGGTAATGTTTGTAGTTTTGCCAGGTAATGTTTGTAGTTGTGGTAGGTGATGTTGGTAGTTGTGGTAGTACTGTTGGTAGTTGTGGTTGTGGTTGGGGTGACGTACATATCAACACTCCTTCTCAAGTATTTCCTCTTCTGTAAACATTTCCTTCTTCCCGTCTCTCCTCCCTCCCTCCTTCCTTCCCTCTCCTACACTCCTCCTTCCTTCTTTCTTCCTTCCATCTTTCCATTCATCCATCCGTCCATACATCCATTCATTCATTCATTTATTCACTATTCTTATCCATCCCTTCGCTTCTCCTTCATTCTTCCTTCCCTCCTTCCTTCAAGTTATTCATGCATTATTCTTCCTTCTATTTATCCTTTATTCATTAATTTATTTAATTCTTTCCACTTGTCCACATTCATTCTCTTCCTTTCTTGTAGCCATTATTTCCATCCATCCATCCATCCATCCATCCATTCCCCTTGTTTATAATCCATCCTTTATTCATCCATCCATCCATCCATTTAACCATCTCCATGCCACTCCCAAACTTCCCTCCTTCTCCTTCCCTCCCTCCCTCTCCCCTACAGCACGTGTCTCTCTCTCGTCCTCCCTCCCTCCCCTCCTCCGCACACGAGCCACGCATCTGTTGAATACCCCCTCCCCCCTCCCTCTCTCTCTCTCTCTCTCTCTCTCTCTCTCTCTCTCTCTCTCTCTCTCTCTCTCTCTCTCTCTCTCTCTCTCTCTCTCTCTCTCCTCCTCCTCCTCCTCCTCCTCCTCCTCCTGTTCCCCCAAATCTCGTTCCTCCTCCGTTTTTTTCTTTCCTACCCCCTGGCTTTCATACATTCCTCTCTCTCTCTCTCTCTCTCTCTCTCTCTCTCTCTCTCTCTCTCTCTTAGGATTTAATTAGAGAGGTTGGATAATATTGTTTTCATTGGTACAGAAAATATGGAGAAGAAGACCGAGAATGAAATGGAAGGATAACAAAGTGTGTACGAGGAGAGAGAGAGAGAGAGAGAGAGAGAGAGAATGTGGGGGTGGGAGCATTGGTGGGAGGATGAGGAAGAAAAGATTCTGGATTATGAGAGAGAGAGGGAGAGAGAGAGAGAGAGAGAGAGAGAGAGAGAGAGAGAATGTGGGGTGGGGGAAGCAAAGGTGGGGGGATGAGGAAGACACGAACCTGGATAATGAAAGAGAGAGAGAGAGAGAGAGAGAGAGAATGTGTGGGGGGGAGCAATGGTGGGAGGGTGAGAAAGAAAAGAATCTGGATAATGAGAGAGAGAGAGAGAGAGAGAGAGAGAGAGGAGCATACACCGCACAGGTCAGAGGTCAAACAGAATATATATGCGTGCAGAAAAATATAACCTAACCTCTTTATATTCAGAAACAGTACTACCGCAGGCAAGTGCACTAGATTCACAAACGCATTTACGATATATTGCCTTGAATTTACGATATCCTACCACGAATTTACAATACAATTAGCTTACGACATTTTACTCTGAATTCACGATATATTGCCTTGAATTTACGATATACTTCCACAAATTTGCAATACAGTTAGTTTACGATATTATTCTCACGATATATTACCTCGAATTTACAATATACTACCACTACAATACAGTTAGTTTACGATATTTTACAACGAATTCACGATATGTTGCCTCGAATTTACGATATACCACGAATTTACAGTATCATAAGGTTACGATATTTTTTTTACTACGAATTTACAATATATTGCCTCGATTTTACGATATATCACCACGAATTTACGATATAGTGCCCCGAATTTACAACACAATGGATTTGCCATATTTTCCTACGAATGTGGGGATATATTGCCTTTAATTTACGAAATAGTGCTTTGAATATATGATATATTGCCTCGAACTTACGATATATTACAACGAATGCACATATTTTGTTAACCAAGATTTTTTTTTTTTTTTTTTTTAACATGGAGAGGAAATAAATTTGAAACTTACGACACTCTCCTCCTTTTTTCCTTCCCCTTTAAATTATCGCAGTTACAAGAGGCAATTTGATCGTAAGTTTGTGAGTCCGTATCTGGAATGTAAGGAGGGCGTCTGTGGAGGGCTCTGGAAATTTCGTAACACCTTTTCTCTAGCGACTTTCTCTGCACATTACACCTCAGCGTCCTCTTGTATGTTACTGATGCAAATGATGATGGGAAGGTGTAATCTGTAAAATAAATCGCCAGGGAATAGGAGCAACGAACCCTGTTATGCAACCTGGAATATACAACCCTGGGAGCGAAGGCCGTGTGTTTCCCGGCGACTGGAATCCTCAAGTAGGCGGCTGAAGTTGTGTGTGTGTGTGTGTGTGTGTGTGTGTGTGTGTGTGTGTGTGTGTGTGTGTACCGCCACCAGGTAGGTAGGCCAGTCATCTACCTCATACAGTTTTGGGTGAAGGGAGCCTAACCTCGGGTCACTACGCTTTGAAGCTGGTTGTATGGAACGAAAAACTAGCTTTTAATACTCCATTTTTTCTGCCTGTCTGTCTGTCTGTCTATCTATCTATTTATCTCTTATCAGCCTGTGTGTGGTTGCCTGGCTGACTGTCTATCTATATGTCTATCTATGTCCTTGTCTCTTTAGTATTAGTAGTAGTAGTAGTAGTAGGGTTGTTTGCATTATTCCTGCTATTATACTAGATTATACAGCTCCCTATGGTCCACGTCCTTGATTTATTACCTGTTCTCCCTAAATACCTTCTAATCGTCTTTAACTGCGTGTTCAAGGTCAGAGCAATTAGTGACAGACGCTTGTTTAAAGCTGGTTTACCTGTTGTTTTTATGTGGGTTTAGGCAGAATATTATAGCTTAGCATAACTGTCGCTTTCTCTTAAACCTGAAAGATTCTAGTGAGTGACTGATATTATAGTTATTGTTATTTATGAGAATTATTGTGACCTTTTTTCTTTCGTTCCTGGCAACTCTTGATATGGTTATGGCTGGTTGGTTGTTGTTGTTGTTGTTGTTGTTGTTGTTGTTGTTACCTGAGGCCCATCTGAACGTGAACTTGGTGGACTATAGGCTGATGTTGACCTTCTTCCACAGTCTACCATTGTCCTTTCGGGAAATTAGAGAGGGCGTTAAGGGAGGGAGTTGTCTGGTTCCATCGGTGCCACTCTGTGAATATATTCCTCACCAGCACCGTCATTGTGTTGGTATGGTGTATATGTATGATCACTTTTGGGATTAGTATAGCGGTTTTTGGGTGGATATGGCAAGTTCTAGAGTGAATATAACAACTCTTGGCATGGTTATGTCAGTTCTTGGGTTGGGTATAGCAGTGCGTGGTGTATTTGTAGCAGTTTCTGTGGTGGGTATCGCAGATGTGTAGTGTGTGGGTATGACAGATTGTGCAGTGTGTCTAAGTATGGCAGCTGTCTTGAGGTAAGATATTTTGTGTAAGTCAGATATTTTACTCGTATGGTGGGTAAGGCAATTTGTAGGATGAGTGTAGCAACGTGGGTAACAATGTCAGATCTTGGAGGGGTTTGGCATTCTGGGTACAGCAGCTTGTGTGGGTATGGTTTGTTTAGTAGAACTGACATCTTTCGTGCACGACAACTTATGGGTTTCGTATAATTGAGTTATATATATCTTTCGTGCACAGCTTCTGGGTTTCACAAAATTGGGTTTTGTATATCAGTTCCAGAGTAACAACTAAGAGGGCATGCAATTGAAACGGGAAGAGGAGACCATAGCGCGTTTACCCTACCCGACAATAATCCCAAAATCAGCTCAGTTGGTAACCAGGTGTAGTCAGACTGTACGGTTGGTTTGACTAGTAACTAAAGAGAGTCATTCCTACCGCATAACTAAGACACAGTTAAATTAGCCTGGTGTTCAGTTGTGGGAGTGGCCCAGTTGCATCAGGCAAAGAAAGACCGACCATAGGAAGAGTTTTCGGCAAGTGAGTGGACATGGCGAAAGAAAGAAAATGGCAGCCTACTATGGATGGCAAATGATTGGGTATGGCAAGTAGGTGGATATGGCGGCTACGAAGGCTAAGAAGGTGTGTCAGCTTTATCTGTACGGGATGACAATTGACAGAAAATGGCAACCTAGAGGGAATGGCAACTTCTCGGGCACTGCAGCTTCCAGCATATGTGAAATCAAAATAGAATGGCTGGACAGTAATGGCAAATGAGGTGGTATGTCAGAATGTAGGACCTGGCTAGATATGGCAAGTCATCTGGAATGATACGGCGGGTCACAAGATGTCAATATGTAACTAAATATACAGTATAATGGCACCGTCAGGAAAACGTGAATCATAGGGGTACTGCAGGTGTGACGTAACTCCCAGAATGTGGCAGGTGGATGGCTGTATCAATAATTATCAAGTACGTCGATATCTCGGGCATGCCCAAGATGTCAGGTCGTTGGGCATGGCAGCTCCGAGAATATGAGAGCTAGGAGGTACTGCCACTGCCACAATGGGTCTACTTCCTGGGTATGCTGTTGAGAAGATATGGCAACCCCTTAGGTATGACACGTGACTCAAAATGTCAGGAGAAGCGGAAGTGACACTAAGGGGTTATGGCAACTCAAAATTTCTGCATCTTTTATTGCGGCTTCTCTGATATGGCAAGGAGAGTGACATGACAGGAACGATGGTGTGGCAACACCAAAGAAAATGGCATCCGGATAGACATGACAGTTCTGTGTGTACGACGACTTCAAGGATGTTAAGGTTTCAGTGGTATGGCAACTCACAATTCGATCGCTTCGTGAATATGTCAGTTTTAAGGGATGTGTTTGTCATCTGAGGTACGTGAGGTGGCGTGACATGGCAGAAGCGGTGTCGGGGCAGCAGGTGCCGGTATGGCAACTATGGCAACTGGCAGCGGGGTCCAGTGAGCGCCTCGTGACGTCACCACAATCGATGCTGGCGGGTCACCTGGCGCACCTGACGTCACCCTCACTCCCCCCCCCAACACCACACCACCATATCACACCACACCACACCACACCACACCACCATATCACACCACACCACACCACACCACCATATCACACCACACCACCACATCATTCTATACCATAGCACACCACACCACAATACCATACTATAAAACATCACCACACCTCACCACCACATCACACCACACCACACCATCATACCATACCACATCACACCACACCACACCACACCACATCACATCACATCACACCACACCACACCACACCACACCACCACCATATCACACAACTACGCCACATGCCTTTTTCCGCACCACACCACCACACCACACACCACACCACCATACTATACCACACCACCATACCACACCACACAACTATACCACATACCATATACCACACCACACCACCATACCACAACACCCCACACCACACCTCACCACACCACTATGCCACACCACACTACCTCACACCACCACACCATACCACACCACACCACACTCCATCACACCACACCACACCACTCCACACCATACCACACACCACCACATCACACAGCACACCATCATACTATACCACACCACCACCACACCACATCACACCACCATACCATACCACACAACTACGCCACATACCATACACCACACCACCATACCACACAACTGCGCCACACACCATACACCACACCACACCACCATACCACACAACTACGCCACATACCTTTTACCACACCACATCACACCAAACCACACCCCACACAACACGCCGTACCGCACTACTCCACACAACACACCATACCACACCACACCCTACCATTCCATACCACACCGCTACAGCACATCGCGACACCACCACACCATACTCATCACCACCACACCACACAGTATTTCATCACCAATACACCATACCAAATCTCGTCCACACCACACCACACCATATCCCATCGTCACACCACACCGTATCATTACCACCACACCACACCATATCTCATCACCACCACACCGCACCATATCTCATCACCACCACACCACACCATATCTCATCACCACCACACCACACCATATCACCACCACACCACACCATATCTCATCACCACCACACCACACCATATCTCATCACCACCACACCACACCATATCTCATCACCACCACACCACACCATATCTCATCACCACCACACCACACCATATCTCATCACCACCACACCACACCATATCTCATCACCACCACACCACACCATATCTCATCACCACCACACCACACCATATCACCAGATCACACCGTATTTCATCACCACACCACAGCATACCTCACCACCAACACACTACATCACACAAGACCACCACCACCACCGCACCACACCACACCACACCACATCATCACCACACCATACCACACCTCTCTACTCCATACCACTCCACACCATGCCACCCCACACACCACATCATCACCACACCATACCACACCGCCATACCATACCACGCCACACCATGCCACACTGCACCATACCACACTGCATCATCTACCACATCACACCACCATACCACTCTTTACCAAAACACATCGTACCACACTGCATCACACTGTGCCGCACTTCACATCACACCACACCACAGTACCCTACTGTACCACTCCACCCTGCACCAAACCACATCTTACTACACCACACCACACCACACCACATGGTCAGTTTGGTTATATGAACGTTTATCGTAAATGTAGATCATAATTCGGTTCACACTCCCACACATCGACCATTTTGGTTCCACACGCACCCCCCCCTATTGTTTCTTGACGGTTTTACACATCCAGCACGACCGCCATTTTGGTTCCGTGGATATGAACACATTTGTCTTTTTGGTTTCTGAAATTAAATCACCGCCGCCATTTTGGTTCCTTGCGCCCGTACACATTGTTACATTTTGTATCCACCACTCGTACTTGTCAGACATTTTGGATCCAGGCCCTCGTCCACGTCTGCCGTTTTGGTTCCGTGCACTCGTCCATGTCTGCCATTTTGGCTCTGCGCACTTGTCCATCTTTGCCATTTTGTGTCCATGTACTCATATTGTTTGCCATTTAACGTCCATACACTTACATGCCCGCCATTTTGGTACCACTGACTTGTCTGTAATCTACCATTTTGGTTCACGACATTAACACGGCCGCCATTTTGGTTCCATATACTATCACAGCTGCCGATGTGGTGCCGCACACACTTATATCCACTGCTTTCCTTCCACACAGCCTTACATCTCCGCCATTTTGTATCCACTCAGTATACCCCGCCATTCTTGTACCACCTCCTACACTGCTGCCTTAGGTCCGCTCCGTTGCACATTCCGGAACATTTACTGCCGCTGCTTTGCCAACGAAACTATTTATTTATTTATTTCCTTTTACCTATTCTTGCCCCTGATTTGCTACTGTTCCCTGTGTATAGGCATCCATTTTGGTTCCACACAGTCTAAATTACAGTCAACAATTTGCCTTTCTGTCGTACACCCTCTCACCGACTTTTTTCTTTCTTTTTCACGGGTTGGCCACATCATCGTATATATTTATTTTATTTTATTTTATTGTTTATCCTCACGCCACAGAGTCCTTGGTAATGCCTACGCTGCCTGGAAGAAATTTAACATTGAATTTATATTTTGGTTCCAGGTGCTCGTGGTTCTGACGCCATTTGGGTTACACATCCTCATTTACTGACGCCGTTTTGGTTCCATACCCTTGAAGACTTTTTGGTTCCACAGACATCTCGTAAAGTGCAGTGTTTCTCGTTTGGTCCGGTTATTTGTTTATTTATTTATTTTTTTTATTCATTCATTCATTCATTTATTTATTCATTTATTTATTTATTTTTGTTTATTTCAGATAAACTTCTCCCGACGTTGAAGTACGCTGTTTTGAGTCCAGAAAGGCTGCACTCATAGCAAGAGGTATGTTAAGAATATGTATGTCACACACACACACACACACACACACACACACACACACACACACACACACACACACACACACACACACACACACACACACCTATTGTAATTGAGCAGTCATCATTAATAACAAGTGTATATTTGAATTCCCTCCCCTTTAAGGCCATCAGCATCATCAAACAACAGATGAAAAATAGCATTGACACAAACAACAACAAAGATGCAAAGAAAGATAAATATGTAAGAAAATATAAACAACAAGAAAGGTAGCAAAGTTGTAAACATAAACAGTAAACAAAGGTGTAGTGACAACAGGTGTAAACGGAAGTAAAAACAACAGACTAAATGCAGGTGAAAGCAACAAATATTTCATCAGTAAAAATCAAATCTTTTCTTAACTCCAGCATTCCGAGGACGTACTTATATGCTTGCTACTTCCCGGTTGGCTCCGCTTCCCGGTTTTACGAACTTCCCCCCCCCCTCCCCCTACCCCGCGAAAGGAGGATGGTGGACAGCAGGAGGAGGGCAACTTCAGCCTACAGTGTGCCGGGTTCAGATTGAGATGAGCTTGGGGTTGCAAATACAAATACTTCTACCACCAGGCCGCTTGTTTCAGCTTTAAGAGTAACTTTTAGGCCTGGAGGGATTAGATATAGCCCTCATTTTCCCACTCTCAGCAGGAAGTAAAGTATTTTGGTCGGAGCAAGAACACAAAGAATACGTCATCATCCTGAAGGGGTTAATCTTTATTTATGTATTGATGTATATTGGGAGGGATGATAAAATATCCGGTAGACTGGAATTTCTTTCTTTTAGGAAAGAAGTAGAATGCTAGGAGAAACTGAGAAGCTAATGAGTTATAACAGAGAGAATGAAGATGTGTAAGGAAAGCTGCGGAGCGATATGGAAGACTTCCTGAGGTGTGATGTAGCCCCCAATTAGACGTGAATTCGGTGAACTGCAGACTGAAGTCGCCGTTCTCCCGCACTTCACCATCGTCCTTGCGAGGGATTGGGAAAGGGTTGAGGGACGTTTGTTTAACCGGGCAACTCCGCCACCCGATAATATGGTTGCCTGCTAGGGAAGGCGTCCCTCTCCAGCACTGATATGGAAGGCTGAGGTGGAACAGTACATGGGGAAGGACGGCTTGGAGTATTGAGAGGGTGGGGAAGGTGAAGAAGACCAAGTCTCCCAGCACCTCGTTCTTACCAGTTTATTTCTGTATTTGGTGCGCTATAGTATTGTGTGTTATTCATGTAATGCACACTGTGTATGAGTAAATGACGTACAGAAAAGAATAAGGTGTTATAAGCAATGTAAATCTTAGGGGAGACTTGCCAGAAAGCCTTCTGTCTTAACGACTGGAAAAATAAAGTGGGATATCACGTTAAAGATGGTGGCAGATGAAAGGATGAAGTGGAGTAGTACATGAAGGAGGGCAGCATGGAGTAGCAGAAGGGAATGTGGAGAGGGAGACCAAGAACTTGATGGAAGGATAGAGAACTAAATGAGAGAGGAAAGGCGATTTGACAACCACTTCTCTCCGATGACGTATATCCTTACAAGCAAACGATGTCACTCAGATAAATGCTCCCAGTTGGTGAAGGTATTAGTGTCGCCTGTATCTTACCCCTGCCAGTCGAAAGACCTCTCCAGAGCTGAATAAAACCGTCTGTAATTAGCAACAATTAAATAAAAATAACACTGTACTGAAGGGGTTAAGGGTAAGGTGTACGTAGTGACAGAGGGGCAGGGAGGGGTTTTGTCGTGGTCACAATGGATAAACTCTGGGATTAGGCGTGGCAGTGCATGACATTATTAGAAGCGAGAGCATCTCTAGGAGTGACCATGTCCGTCTGTCTCTCACTAAGTATTTTCGGACGCGCGGTACTTCACACCCGTAGACTTAGGCGAGTCTAGCCAAGCCACACCACACCACACCACACCACACCACACCGCCTCACACACAGTATCACTGCACTACTCCACACCACACCACACCACACCACAACCACCTCACACACACACTCATCGAACTACACACCACACCACACCACACCACACCAAGAGCATTAATCGAAGGACCATGAAAGTCTAGCATATAGTACTTTTGTATTTGTTGTCAGGAAATTTAAAGGGAAACCATTTTCATATAGTGCATCCATTTATTTTTCATGGGGTGTGCTGGTTTGGTTGCACGCCGATTATTTAACTGCATCAGCCAGAGCAGGTAATTTTACTTTTACATTCAGTCGTAGCGGAGAGGTTAGCTTTTAGTGATAGAGTTAACAAATGGCTGTACGTAACCTCCCGACTTGGATCATGTCAGTTAAAATGAATAATATCGTTTGGATGTAACTAGAACACTTTAAAAATACGTCATGGTACTGGTTAACCCTTTGAATCCTCTGATGTATTTTCTAGTTTATGTTTGCTTCCTAAAGACAATTTTATAGGACATACGAGGGCTTGTAGATACGAGAAATAGCCTCCATCAACTTTTTCACTAGTAGCAGAACTGAACAAAATAACCAGCCGTGTATGTGTGTAGTGTGATTAACCCTTTCGCTTCGAGGACGATTTTTTCAGTTATTCTTCGTATCACTGGACGATTTTATCCAGCTTCAAAAAGGCCTCTAGCGTTGAAACGATAAAAAAAAAAAAAAAATGATATTCAGCGCCGTCAGTACTAAAAAATCTCTCGTCTGGAAGTGGCAAGAATTGACAAAAAAAAAAAAAAAAGTTACTGGATTGAAGATGTTGAGAGAGAGAGAGAGGGAGAGGGAGAGGCATGGTATTGAAGGTGTAAAGCGAACTAAGGATGGTAGTTTGTCTTCAGGCCGTATTATCGAAAGGTTTACAAGCACCTCTTACTTAGCGATTTATTCTGCAAAGCGCAACTTACTCTATTTCGTTGCCTTTGTCGTTGTAATATCGATATACAGTAGTAATAGTAGTAGTAGCTGTTGTTGTTGTAATATTAGTGGTAGTAATTAAAACCCCAGGCTTATCTGAACGTGAACCCAGTGGACTGCAGGCTAAGTTGCCCTCTTGCTGCGGTCCACCATTCTCGTTTGGGGCATAGGAAGGGATGAGAGATTTTATATTGTACATCCAAGCAGCTCCACCGTCCAGTTTTATCAGTACCACCGCGTGAAGACCCCCCTCTCCACCCCCGATATACAGTGCGCAGAATATATGCGAGAACTGGAGCTTTGGAACGGGAGGGTGTTACTGAGTAGGGACGGAAGTGCATGGAGAATATTTTTTGAGGCCTCCCTTTAGATAGATAGACGGATAGATAGATAAGTAGGTTAGAAAATTGGATAGGGAGATAAACTAATTGCCAGATGGATGGATGATGGACACAGATCGAAAAACAAACAGATAGACAGATGTATGGACGGGTTGATAAAGAAGACAGATAGATAATGGGAGGCAGGCTGGGTAGATAGTTTCAGATAGTCAGACGGATTGATAGTCGAGCAGTGCCACAGACGGACTGAAAGATAAATAAATAGCGTCACAAAGATGGATATAGAGAAAAATAGTGCCCAACATAGATAATTAAAGTTACTGATAAATAGAAAGATAAAGTGATAGATGTAATTAATGATTTGACTTGTTATAGGTCAGAGTTCAGGGGTGTCCTGGTTCAAGGTGTGTTTGTTTGTGTGTTTTGCTGTGTTTGTCTCGAGATGGGCATCATTGGGAGGTTAAGGATATTTTGTTATTATTATTACTATTATTATTATTATTATTATTGTTATTATTATGATGATGATGATGATAATTATGATTATTATTGTTGTTGTTGCTTTCTTATTTTTTACATTGATGTATTAATGATAGTAGTAGCTTTATTCCACTTCGTTTCTCACTAAGTGGAATCTTTCGTAAGCTCATGTCTGTTAGTCCGTACGTCTGTTCCACACTGTATCTCAGAAACCATTTGTTGGAGTTTTGTATGACTTACTTAAAGGGCGACTTCGGCCTCAGCTGATTTTCAGTCGAAAGGTAACAAATTTGAATTACTCTTGCCTTAAGCGAGACGGAGCGAGGAATTTCCCCTTACTTCTATCCTGCAGGGGCACCCGTTGAGAGAGAGAGAGAGAGAGAGAGAGAGAGAGAGAGAGAATAGTAGTGTTTGCTATTTATAACTTAAACTATAGCATTATAATATACAATTTTAGGAGTATAAGGAGGGAAGAAGGAGAGGCGAGAGAGTGATAATACAACAAACACGTCACTCTTCTCTCTTCTGTCATGCTGGTAATTTCAGTGCCGGACTAAGGACGAATCCATGCCCTTCACTAAAAGCAAATGCTAAATTTGAAGGAAGAGGCCAGAAATGAGTCATAACTCGGGAACCGGTGGCCCGATTGGACTGGAAATGGTTTTATTCTTCAGATTAGAACAATTTAAAGAGTAAACTTACAGTACCTTGCTCTGACAAAGATTGCGCTACGTTGCGCCGTTTTTTGCAGTGTTACAGTAACAAACAAACGTACAGAAAACGGATCATTATAATGTAGATTGTAGGGCCATGTAAGAGGATGATGCCTGTCTTTTCGAAATTTTTAAAAATCCAAGATGGCCGACTTAAGACCAATTTTCTATTTTGCAACTTTAAATCCCTTATATCTCCTTACTTTAACAGACTGGTTTACAGGGTGTAGCGCAGTGGAATATAGTCTCTCTAGAGCCTCATGATTTTTATTATGATGAGGATGTTGTTTTTGATTATTATGATGATGATTGCAGTGATGGTGATGATAATGATGATGATGATGATGATGATGATTGCAGTGATGGTGAAGATGATGGCGAAATATTCCCCCCCCCCTCTCTCTCTCTCTCTCTCTCTCTCTCTCTCTCTCTCTTTATTAGCAGGTAGTAAATGAGATAGGAGTAAAAATCTTGTTCAAAATAAGGAGAGAGATTCCACCCCCTCCTTCCCTCCCTTTCGCTTTTATTCCCCCCTCCCACCTCCCTCCCTCCCTTTCTCGCACCTCTTCTTCCTCTCTCCCTCTCTCTTCCACCCTCCCTCCCTCTCTCTTCCCTCCTCATCTTTTTCACCATCGTTCTCTCCACTTCTCTTCTTTTTCCCTTCAGTTTCTTTCCTTCCCTCTTCCTTTCCCCCTTCCCCATCCTTCCTGCTCTCTCTCTCTCTCTCTCTCTCTCTCTCTCTCTCTCTCTCTCTCTCATTTTTTCCTTTTCTCCTTCCTTTTCTTTTCTTTCTCCCCTTCCACCTACTCCTCTTCTCTCTCTTCTCAGTTCTCACTTTTTCCTCCCTCTCTCCCTCCTGTCACTGTCTTTACCTTTCCCTCCTTTCCCCCCCCTTTCCTCCTCCCTCCCCCCTTTCTCTTCTCCCTCTTGCCCTTTTTCCTCCTGTCTCATTCTTCCCTCTCATTTTCCCTCCTCCCTATCTGCCTCTCCTCCCTCTCCCTCCTGACCGTCCCTCCCTGTCACTTCTCTCCCTACATTACCACCCTCTCTTCCTTCCCCCTCCCTTCCCTCCCTATGCTTTCCTCCTCTTGTCTGACCTTTCCTCATTACTTGTCTTCCTCTCTTCCTCCCCCCTTCCTCTCCTCTCTTCCCCCCCCCACCCTCTCTTCTCTCTTCCTCGCCTCACTCTCTCTCTCCTCTCCCCCCCCACCCTCTCTCCTCTCTTCCTTCCCCTCTCTTTCTCTGCCATTCCTTTCATTTAACCCTCCCTCTACTCTCTCTCTCTTTTCCGTTTTCCCTCCCTCTCTTCATTTTCCCTCCCATCATTCTTCCTCACCCTTTCCTCTCCTCTCCTCTCCCTTCCGTGCCATTCTCACTCCCCTCTCTTGTTTTCTCCCTGTTCTCTCCCCTCCTTTCTTACCCTCCCCGTCTCCCTTTGCCCTCTCCTCCCCTCCCCATTCCCCCGTCTCCACCCTCCCCCTCCCCTTCCTTCTCGCTCTCTCCTCTTTCCCTCCACTTACTTCACGTTCCCCTCCCTCCTGTCCCTCCCTCATTTCCCTTTCCCTCTTGGCCCCCTCCTTCTGTCTTCCTTTCCCCCTTCCTTCCCTCCTCCCTTTCCCCTCTCCCTTCTTCCCCGTTGCTCCTTTCCCTCCTCTCACTGTCTCCCTCACCCTCGTTTTCCCCCCTCCCCCTGTCTTTCTCCACTTCCCTTTCCCTCCGTTTCCCTCCTCATTCCTTCGCCCCCCCTTTTGCTCCCCCCACATTCTCCCTCACCCTTTCCTCCCCCCTCCCATTCTCCTCTCCCTTTTCCCTTCCCCTTCCGTCTCCCTCACCCCCCTCGCCCCGTGCCGTGTGCCTCCTCCCCTCAGAATTGATCGCGTGCGCAGGAATCTCTCAAACGTTGCCTCCCTCTCAGTCTCCCCACAGCGCTCCCTCCCGCTCCCTCGCTCTCCCCTCTCTGCCAGCATGGGCCAGGCAACTCCCCTCACCCTCATATAGAGCACCAAGGCCCTCACTACCAAGGTAAATACAACCTCCAGCATTTTAGTGGCGGGGCGTCGTCTTCTTTGATGGCCTCCTTGCCTCTCACTCCTATCTCCCCCACTTCCTCTCTCCCTCTCTACCTCTACCTCAGCTGATCTCTCTCTCTCGTCTCCCTCCCTCCCTCCCAACCCGCTCTCCCTACCTTCCTCCCTCCATCCATCTTTCTCTTCCTGTTCCTTCTCCTCTTCCTTCTGCCCCTCCTCTTCCTCCTTCTCCTGTATGCGTCTTTCCCGTTCACTCAGTAAATTTGATTGATTTTCCTGTACTGTATTTCGTTTTCTACGCCTCCTCCTCCTCCTCCTCCTCCTCCTCCTCCTCCTCCTCCTCCTTCTCCTCCTCCTCCTCCTCCTCCTCCTCCTCCTCGGTAGCACACACTTCTCTTCCTCCTTCCTCTCTCCTGCGTCTTCAAGTATTTCGAAAAAGAAAAACTGTGGTGTTGATTTATTGTATTTTATTATTACACTGTTTTATGTCGGCAGTATTTTTTTCCACCCACCTTGCTGTTTACTGGGAAATCGGGGTTGTGGTGATGGTGATGATGATGGTGGTGGTGATGGTGATGATAATGGTGGTGGTGATGGTGATGATGATGGTGGTGGTGATGGTGATGATGATGATGATGATGGTGATGGTGGTGATGATGGTGGTGGTGGTGGCGTTGGTGATGGTGATGATGGTTACGATGATGATGATTTATGATGATGATGGTGGTGGTGATGATGATGATGATGGGGGTGGTGATGGTAATGATGATGATGATTTATGATGATGGTGATAGTGATGATGGTGATGATGATAGTGTTTACGGTGTTGTGTTATTGACGTGATTTTTCGTGAGTGATGTCAGGCGTTGAATTTTACCGTCAGTGCCCGATGCCCTTAACCCCTTCACTCCGATGATTTATTTTACTCAGTTTATTTGAACGTTGTGTCCCTTTGATTGTATTCAGCCTCGTACTGAAGGGGTTACTGAAGGCCATATCCACATTCTTAGATTCTTAAATTCTGAATCAACTCGTCTTAAGGTAACAAGAATATAATTTGAATACGTCCTTGGGCTGAAAGGATAAGGACTTCACACCGATGACTTTTTTTGTGTTCATGTTACCTTCCCACGATTTTATGCAGCGATTTTGTACGGCGATTTTATGCAGCGATTTTGTACGGCGATTTTATGCAGCGATTTTGTACGGCGATTTTATGCAGCGAAATTTGTACAGCGATTTTATACAACGATTTTATGCAGCGATTTTATACGGCGATTTTGTACAGCGATTTTATATAGCGGTTTTATACAGCGATTTTATGCAGCGATTTTATACGGCGATTTTATACAGCGATTTTGTACAGCGATCTTATGGAGCGGTTTTATACAACGATTTATACAGCGATTTTCCTCAACTCTAATGTGGAAACAGTTGAATTGCGCCACTGAATTAGGGTATTGAATTAGGCTACATCTAATCCTTCCAGTTCCATGAATCGCCGGTAAGCTGAATAAAACCGTCTGTATGTAGCCGGATTAACACGGGGGTTGCCTGTGGCCGGGGTGGATACCTCTGAGGCGTTACAAGGAATAAAATACAGAAGATTTATGTTTATTTATTTTTATTTATTTACTTTATTTTTTACCAGAGACTTCAGCATTAGCATCCGGTGACCCTTTTTATTTTTTTGTTATTCCTTATATATATATATATATATATATATATATATATATATATATATATATATATATATATATATATTTGCTGTTCCCAGGTGATTTTTTTTTTTGGGAGGGGGGAGGGAGACATGAGCGGGAGGTGACAGACACAGCCGAAATAAAGCCCTTCACTGCTACACGTACATCCCAAGCTGAATAAAATCGTCTGGAGATAGCAAGCTTCAAATACGTGACTAACTTTAGGGGTTCATGGAGATGGTGTTTATCGTGTGTGTGTGTGTGTGTGTGTGTGTGTGTGTGTGTGTGTGTGTGTGTGTGTGTGTGTGTGTGTGTACGCTAAGATACAGGTGTGACGTCAGACGGAAAAAAAAAAAAAAGAAGCGAAATCTGTATCACGCTGCCAGAAGGATAACCATTTCAGTCCGATTTTTTTTTTTTTTTAATGCTTAATACCTTCAAACGATTATTCTTAGTCTAGGAGAGATTTTTAGAACGGCTAGGTGTACAAATAACCTTAATTAGCCCCTTCAGTACGAGACCTGTTGCCTAAGTAAAGCAAAATAAAAATCATGTGAAGGTAGCAAGAATAACCA
>NC_137015.1:28709630-28737130 GCF_032717465.1 Coenobita brevimanus
CGACCCTAACAGCCTTACTGAAATGTGTAATATAACGTAATGCAGACTAAATTTGGATCCCAGTGTCTTCAAACCAAATACATGATGCAGTGTAGTATATTCCAGTGAATTATTTAGAGGGCCGGACAGACACCACCAGCAAGTCGCCTGTTGATCAGCCCTGGAAATGCAGTCATATAATCTCTGAGCCAGTTTCTGCGATAAACAAGTCTCCATTCCAGTCAGCTTTTATCACAGATCGTTTCATTTTTCGTATTTTTTCACCTTAACATTCATTCTGGTTTGGATGTGAAGTGTTTGCTAGTTGTTTGAATGAAGACAAACGTAGATACAAGCAGTCTCATATACAAGTGAAGCATAGGGGGGTTGAAGTATATGGAAGATGGAAGTGCTTGTGATCTGGCGCAGAAAATTTCGAAGGCTTAAATACTGAATGAATAAATGGGTACTCTGTTAATTCTGCTTTGCTTTCATTATCTTATCTCTCTCTTCTTCTTTTTTCTTTTGGCGGGGGTGAGATAATGGAATCTTACTCTTATTAATATGAAATACTGAGAGAGTGTTTCAGGATATGATGATTTCGTACGTTGTTCATAGGCTTGTGTGTGTGTGTAATTCACCGGGTCGGTCAGGATCACTTGATGGTCGTGATAGTCAGCTTTTACCCTCCCGGGAGCTGAGAGCTCATATAGTCCGATCTAAGGGCAAGGCTGTGACCTTCACACAAGCACACACCCATCCCCTTGCTCAAGGAGAACAGTAACCACCCACTTCGTCAGTGAAACTTTTCGCAGCCTGAGCGAGGCACGAACTCCCGTCTACCAGCTGGCAAGCGAGAACGTTACCACTGCACCAGCGAGCGGTTTGTGTGTGTGTGTGTGTGTGTGTGTTTTTCCTTAATTCTGGATCGTTTCACAACACAGGTGGATTTAAAAGTATGTTAAGTACCACACAAAATAATAATTATTTATTTATTTATTTCGGGAACGATATGCTAATTATTGTCAGTACAGTGGTGCAGGAATGTCAGCAATGCAGCACTGCCATAAACCCCTCTGCTCCAGGACGATTTTCATTGGTATTATTCCGAAGATTTCCCTCAACTGTGGCAGGGATAATATACAACCTCCGTTAACCCCTCCACTGCCAGGACGATTTTTTCCCTGCAGTGTTGTTGTCTCCCTCCTTCCGTTTATTTAATTTAGCTGAGGGAGTGCCCGTGGGACTGAAGGGGTTAAAGTGGAGATTGTGTTACTTTAGGACGTGTATCGTGGTGTTTAGACGGGATAAGTTGCCTTGGCGTTGATAGTGATGGGAGATATATAGAGAGATAGGTACGTAGATAGACAGATGTAGATAGCTCTCTCTCTCTCTCTCTCTCTCTCTCTCTCTCTCTCTCTCTCTCTCTCTCTCTCTCTCTCTCTCTCTCTCTCAAGCAGGCGGTAACCCTATGAGTGTGGGTGTGGGGTGTGTGAGGGTGACAAGGTAAGTGAATTTCAGGGCAGCATCCCAAAGAGGTTATATTCCTACCTCACCCACCTGTTTCTCTGCCCATGTCCCTCCTCCCTCCTCCTCTCTCTGTATTTCATCCCTCTTCCGTTTCTCCTCCCTATTCTCCTTCAATCCTCCTCCCCTATCTTCATTTAGGAGGGGTCGTTGCTCAGTGGGGACAGAAAATCCTGGAGTTTTTTTTTTTTTTCCTTTTTTTGTGAAAGCCGTCCCTCACTTGATGCAGCTTCAGAAAATAAACAGGTTAATAGATAGACAAATATACCTGTGAAATATACTGTAGGTTATGCTGGAGGTGGAATATGTGGGAGAAAGAATTACAGTTGAGGAAAGATAGGATCACCTGGTTCTAAATATTCTAGCCTTAGGAGATGGTTAGGTAAATGCACGTATGCTAGAAGTGGATAGAGTAATGCAGTAAGGTAGATGGAAAAATATAAGGTATGAGGGAAACCAGATGACCTGAATGACTAGTACTGAAGGGGTTAATGGAGAGCATTTTTTTAACCGCAACTACCAATGGTCGCTCAGATTGAATAAATATGCATAGAGAGAGAGAAAAAAAAAAAATGTTATGCAGTGCAGTGGTTAATTCCTAGTACTGATACGGATAATTCTAGTAAAAAAAGAAAATCGTCTAGTAAAAGGAAGAATAAAAACCCCCATAGCCGTCCAGGTGCTGAAGGAATTGATATCAGGTGCTAAGGTGGACAGCCAGTAATCAAGAGAATCCAGGTGAGATAATTAGTTAATCTGATAATGAAGGTCAACGATAAATAAAAATATAAAAGTGAATCATGCGGAGATAAATGGGTGTAAGATAAATAAATGGGTGGCCGGCCTACTGATGTGACGTGATTATTTTATTATCATTTTTTTTTATAATTATAGTGGCGCCAGGGAGATTTTCGGAACATACAGATTTTTTAATTATTGGAAAAAATATGTATAAATTATTATGTGGCTGGGTGTCATTTGTATAGAAGATTAATGTTGATTTTGGTTTTGTCTCTTGGTTTATTTTAATTTGAGTTCCTTTGGTCCTTCCGTATTTCCTTGTTTTATTTCTTGTTCCCCTCTCTTTCCTCCTCGCATTCCCACCTGTCGTCAAACCGTCTTCTTGTTTAAGTTTTGCCTTCCTTCTTTCCTTCTTTGTCTTCTTTATTCTTCTTTCCCTTTGTTTTTTTCTTTCTCTCTGCTTCTCTTACTTTCCGTTCCTTCTTCCTCTCTTCCGTCTTTCCTTCCTTCCATTCTCGTTTTCTTCATTTCGTCTGTCCATTCTCTCTCTCTCTCTCTCTCTCTCTCTCTCTCTCTCTCTCTCTCTCTCTCTCTCTCTCTCTCTCTCTCTCTCTCTCTCTCTCTCTCTCTCTCTTCCACCTCCCATTCCTTTCACTCCCACTCCTACCCCTCTCCTCTCCCCTCCCTCTCCCCTCCTCCTCTCCTTCCCCTTCCCTCTCCCTCTTCCCCTCTCCCTCCCCCCACCCCCACCTGTAGCTGTGTAGGTCACCCTCCTTAAAAGGCTTCTTAAATCCCTTCACCTCCCCCAATCCTGTTACCTCACTCCTTCCCCCACCCCTCCCTCCCCTCCCATTTCTCTCTCTCTCTCTCTCTCTCTCTCTCTCTCTCTCTCTCTCTCTCTCTCTCTCTCTCTCTCTCTCTCTCTCTCTCATTTCAAATACAGTATAGCATCTGGTGCCAAAATGGCGGCGTTAATTTCTGTACGAGTGACATAGGGGTGAAGAGAAGCATATTATAATCGTTTACTTACATGTACATGCATGTATACGTTGATATTCACACACACACACACACACACACACATACACACACACATACACACACACATACACACACACACACACATATATATATATATATATATATATATATATATATATATATATATATATATATTTCACTTTCATAAGAGGATATTGAGGTGTCACGTACGGAATAAATCGCATACGAAGACTCATTACGAAGTTTCCAAAAGCGACATAAATTACGTCCAATATTTCGACAGGGTGGTGAAAATTAAAAGCCAAACATTTATATTGTACGGTGCATTCATTTATTCCTTCCTTCATTCATTCGTTTACGCATCCCGGGGTTTGGAAGAAATGAGGCGAGATTATTATTGCATGGTGTGGATTCTTCTTATTGGCTTTTTGCAGTTTTAACAGTGTAGAGGTACTGTTGGCTTCCAGTGAACAGACCTTCCCTCGTGTGTGTGTGTGTGTGTGTGTGTGTGTAGAGTAAAGTTGGAAGTTGTTTTACAGATTAGTGCCAGTAGTAGTAGTAGTAACAGTAGCAGCGTTAGTAGTAGCAGCAGTAGTGGTAGAGTAGTAGTAGCAACCCCAGGCATATCTAAACGCGAACCCAGTGAACGGCAGGTTGATACGACTCCCTTTCCCGCATTCCACCATCCTCCTTTTTGCGGGACAGGAAGAGGCGTAACAGCTGCCTACCTTGAGATCTATCTGGGTCTCCTCCAGTGGTGTTACGTGGGGCTGTGTTTACGTTGCGCCGTTGCCATGACGCTACCAGATCCGGAGACATGGGACGGGATTCTCCAAGACGTTTATGATCGATTCCGTGCCGTAACTTGGATTTGTGGTGATTTATTTGTTGTTTATTTATTTATTTATTTAGGGAGGACAAGGAAGGAGGGTGCAAAGTGTTCAAGTGTTCCTTTGTCGTCTGTTCGTCCCACAGTAAGCAAATCTGTCCCACTCTCTGTCTGTATATTTGTCTGTCTACCTCCCTGTCTACCCACCTCCCTACCTGTCTGTCTATCTATCTATCTATCTATCTATCTATCTATCTATAGCCAGTCGTCCTTAATCCCGTTAGAGGTGACCACAAAGAAATGGTCTCCATGTCGCCCTGTCCTTTGCTATCTGGTTGCCCTTCCACCAACTCAGTCCTTCCTCTCATATTTCTCTCCACCCCGTCCCTCCGTCTCGTCTAGGTCTTCCCCTCTCCTTCCACCTCCCTCACTTCTAGCCAGTCTCTCAATCTCCATCCTCTCCATTCTCCATCTGAGTTACGAGGGTGTAATTATCCTTAGCTGTATATTTTCTGCAGGAAGGACAAAGAAAGGAATATGTATAATCTTCCCGTGGCTTAAGTTCTTCATGTCAAACAATCCAAGGTGCGACAGAGAAACGATCTTAAATTTGTTTTAAAAATCCTACCCATGGATCACACAGGCTCTTGTAAACATAGACCAAGATGTTGTGGGAAGAGTGTGGCAGGAAGTTGACTACCGTGTTTTATTGTTGCATTGACGTGGTGTATATAAGCAAGAATTATACCGACTCTCAGCAGATATAAGGTGGGTCCAGGTCGGGCAGAAATGGTTGCTACTCCCCAGTCAATAAATTTTCCGAACCTAGGTATAATGGCTGAATATTGTTTGGTTTGGCTCCACCACTCCCGGGGATCACAGAAATTTATTAACAACAGAGAATAAATATAAACTTTTGTAGTTGGTCTGTCGGATACTTTACATTTGGCGACTGTGTAAGAAGCACTGAAAAAAGTAAAGGATTATAATGATAAAGTTCTGTCACGGATAAACAAGTACACCCCTGTTTGCCATCATCATCATCATCATCATCATCATCATCATCATCATCATCATCATGTTTGTATATGCCTCTGTAATTCATTCATCCATGCGCACATTTACCATTACTCTAACCATCGATCCACAAATTCATACATGCATACATATATTCATACACAATGCATCCCTACGCAGCAGCATACATGTGGCGGCATAAATTCCACGGTAGGGTACATATCTCCCCCCCCCTCCTCCCACATGGCCTCATTAGCCTCACCCACCACCCTGCCCTGCCCTGCCCTGCCCTGCCCCTTCACCACCACCACCCGCCGTAAACCACCGACTTATCCGACCTAATCACTCCAGAATTACAGGCTCGGATAAACTTTACACACAAACCGAACACCGCCATTACGGGGCCGGATAGGCGGTGGGGCGGGGGCGAAGGGGGGGTTGCCAGCCGGTTATTAGGCCGCCCTACGGTTAATTACGGCCTTCTTTATAACCGGATTTCTTCCCTGCCTTCGAGGGGGCCAGGATTGTAAGGTTTTTGTGATGTGCCCCCTTTTTTTTTTACCGTTTTTCTGTGATTTTACATTTTCTGTTTTACTTGCAAACTTTTTCGGTACTTAACCTTTATTTTGGTGGGTCAGTTTTCAGTTTTCATGATAAAAGTGTTTCAAGGGTCTGGGATTTTTATGGAATTTTCAGTTTTTTATGTTTCCGTACTTTTGAATTGCGTATTTTTTTTTTTTTTTAAGTTTTAAATTTTGTATA
Source organism: Coenobita brevimanus (assembly GCF_032717465.1). NCBI lineage: Eukaryota > Metazoa > Arthropoda > Malacostraca > Decapoda > Coenobitidae > Coenobita > Coenobita brevimanus. The sequence goes on from NC_137015.1 coordinate 28,715,488, forward strand.
TGGAATTTTCAGAGTTTTTTATGTGCCTCTCTTATTGTGTATTTTTTGAGTAACGTAATATTCTAGACAACTTGATGGCGTGGTGGTAGATGCCAGGAAGTGAAGTAGATTATGCCTTTAACCCCGTCAGTCCGATGTCGTTATTCTGGTTCATTCCATGCCCTCTCCAGACGATTTTATTCAACATGGAAGTGATGTCCACCAGTAAAGAGGTTCAAGAAGACTGTATATAAAGCCTCTTCAGTTTGAACCTTTCCCTCAGTGCTGAATAAAATCGCCTGGTTGAAAAAAGCCCTCTGAGTAAAAATCGTGTGAAGATAGCAAGAATAAAAATGTCTCCAAATTCATGGGGTCAAGGCGAAATGGGTGGATTCCTTAAGGCGGCGGAAGAGTATGTTGCATAGACGCTGCCAGGGGCGTAGAATAATGGTCTCCTACGGTACCCTCGCCCCGCACCGCTAGGCTTCATGTAGGCCAGTTAGGATTGGATGTTCCCGTGTTTTATGTTTTGGAATTGTGTGTGTGCGTGTGTGTGTGTGTGTGTGTGTTTAGATTTATTTTTTATTATTTTTTTTTTTATAGTATGGAAGGCTTCGTTTATGGGATGGAGCAAAGGATGTGAAGGTGTGGCATAATATCACTGTCAAATCCCATGGTTTTCCAGGTCAGTGTTTACAGTTTTTTTCCTCAGTTTGTGTGTCCTGCCAACTCCATAGCCTATACAGCAGAGGCGGTGGGGTCTGAACAGAGGTGAATAACCCACCGAACCCTATTAGTCTATTATTATTTTTCATTCTCGCTGCCTCCAGACGATTTTGTTAACTTTGGAGGAACCGTTTGTAGTGACGGGGCTACGTACATTCAATATTTGCCTCTTCACAGCTAGATTTCCCTCTGAAGGCTGAACAGGAAAAAAAAAAAAAATCTGAACATAGCAAGAACCGGTAAGAAATAGGTCAAGGAGCTAATGGGTTCTGCATAAGGGCCAGATTTTAGATTCCGAAGAACATGGAGGTGGATGGTATAACAGTGTGGAGGGATGGTATAGCAGTGGAGAAGGGTATAACAGTGGATGGGGGATGATAAAACGATGGGGGGAATGGTATAACAGTGTGGGGGGTGGTATAACAGTGTGGGGGATGGTATAACAGTGAAAAAGTGTATAACAGTGGAAGGGGGGGAAGATATAACGGTGGGGAGATGGTATGACCGTAAAAGAACACAATGAACATGGACTTATAACAGTGAACATGAATTAACACTTTGAACATGCACTGATACCTATGAATATGAACCGATGTTGTGGTCAGTGTTATGCAAATCAAGTCTTAGAATATACACGTGTAGAAGGGGCAAGAGCATTGAACATTGAAAACCGTGTTCTTAGTGGCATGGAAGGCTTCGTAGCACTTATTGCATGGCGATTTATTTTCCTTATTTCACCTTAATATTCCCCTGTGTGCTATTTACATCATTTTATATCGACACAGTTTATCAGTAACATACACAACGATATAGATATAAAATGTGCGGAATAAATTGCTGAGGAGAAGATGTTACGCATCAGCAGAACCTTCTCAATAAATATACCATAAAATCTGTATGTGGATACAGTATTTACATTTTACAGCTTCATTGCTGGAGAGGGAAGCCTTCGTGTGGTGGCACTGATATAACTGGATGGCTCTGCTGCTGCTAATACAAACGCCCCTCGCCTCCCTCTTGATCCCTCGAAAGTAGGATGTGAAATGAAAGAGGGAACAGCTTCATCCTGCGGTCCACTGAGTTCACGTTTCAAATGAACCTGGGGCTACTACTACTACTACTAATAATAATAATAATAAGAATATTCATGATAATAATGATAGCACTATTGATAATAATAATCGGACGACGTGTTTTCTACTTTATTTACTTCACAGACGATTTTATTCAGTTTGAGACGGATTTTTCAGACTAGAGATGTTAAATACACCCCTAGTAACGCGTTTATGACGAGATATATTTCCTAAGTCATATGAGGTTGTATGGAGAGAGAGAAAGAGAGAGAGAGAGAGATGATGATGATGATGATGATTACGACTGCCATTCATCTTCCAGTTTGTCTCTCCATCACGTCTACCTCCCTCTCTCCTTAGCGAGATAAACACGTCTGGCAGAAGCAAGATTATACTAACAAAACATCGCCGTAATGAATAGGGTAACCACCTCAGTCCAATGACGTGTGGTGTATATCCTCTTGTGTCACCTTAGATTTGTGTGTGTGTGTGTGTGTGTGTGTGTGTGTGTGTGTGTGTGTGTGTGTGTGTGTGTGTGTGTGTTTTCATCTGATGGGACTGGGCAACTCACAACTCCAATACAGTGTCGTGGTTGTGTGAAAGTCGACGCGCATTAGTTGCGAGGGAGGGATGAGTCTCCATGGTTACTAGTCAATGCAGTCCTCCACGCTGATGACACTGAGCCTCACCTAAGCATTAAAGAGGTCACGGATCATTGGCAGGTGAAGACAAACTGACTCCAGACGATTTTCCTCAACTTATGGGACACCTGTTGTAGTGGACGGGTTATTTGGCGGCTGCATCTTACCCATATAGTTTTTTTTTTTTTTTTTTTTTGGGGGGGGGGGATCAGAATGAAATCGTTTGAATAAATCTAAAACTCCTAAACTTTAGTAACGTCGTCTGACTAAAACACACAAGTTGAATAAAATCGTTTGAGTAAAATCTAAAACTCCTACGCTTTTAATAAAATCGTCTGAATAACATAAAACAAAAATAAAATCGTCTAAATAAAATATGAAACAAGCTTAATCAAATCGCCTGAATAAAATATAAAGCAAGAATAAAATGGCCTGAATAAAGCATTAAACTTAAGCTGAATAAAATCGTCTAAACCAAATATAAAACTAAACTGAATAAAATAATCCGAGTGAAATAAATCTTCCCATAGCTGAAAAAAAATCGTCTGAATAAAATACACAACTAAGCTGAATAAAATCGTTAACTACAAATCAAAATAACGCTCCTAACCTGCACAAAAATAATCATTTAGGGAAGGGAGAGTAAAATACAAAGGTGTCACCGTATTGAAGGGGTTAAATGAGGAAGTGTGAAAGCCATTACAAGAAATATTACTAAGGAGGTTTGCATCGTTAATTATTACTGATATTAATTACGTATCGGTGTATGAAAGAAAATAAAAAATGCAGTAGATTTATTTGATTTTTATAGTCCCTGCAGAAATAGCTCGTTTGGATGATGATGATGATGATGATGATGGTCTTGGTGGTAATGGTGGTGGTGTTGATGATGATGTTGGTTGTGGTGATGATGGTAGTGGTGGTGGTGTTGATGATGATGATGGTTGTGGTGATGATGATGATGATGATGATGATGATGATGATGATCTTGTTGGTAGAGGTGGTGATGATGGTGATGTCGACTTTTGACTGGGCTGAAGTATGCGGTGGAGAACATATTATTTTCCTCGTTTGACGGAGATTTGAGTTTGATTTTTACTGATTTTTTGTCTGATGATATAATTTATGGATTTTTTTTTTTTTACAAGGCTTGGAGGGTGCAGTGCAGGGCAAAATATTATTATAATTTTATGGCAGTATTCAAGATATATAGGGAGTATTACTGTTTTTACTTTTTTTGTGTGTATTAAAAAATCTGTGGGATGGTAGTTTTTGTCGTATTTTTTTATCTTGGTTTTGTATGCAAATTTATAAAAGTAGTTTATTTATTTATTTTTATTTTTTTGCTTTGGCTTTGTATAGAAAAATATGGAAGAAAGATTTTTTGGTTTAAGACCTTTTCGTGTTATATTTTTCATTTTTTTTGCTTTGGCTTTGTACTCCACTGGGATGTATCAGACTTTTTGCCCGGTTATGGCTTTTAAATGGAAGGTTTGGGTTTAGTGTGATTTATGTCCCATAGTTTGCAGTGGATATTCACGGGTTTCACATGTGGAGCCACTTCAGTTCAGTGACCTACTTCTCAACTGGGCTTCCACCAGACGATATTATTCAGTTTATAAAGGATGTATGATTGTGAAGGGATTAATGAAGGCTCTGTCTACCTCTCCAGTTCCTTAAGTCTCTACCAAGCCTCGTAATATGATCAGGAAATAGCAAACCTTAAAAAAAATGTTAATAACCATCAGATCATGCCGATATTCTACGTGCTGTAAGAACTTCGTAGCACCTCTTTCTTAGCTATTTATTTATTGCACCTTAACACTGCCTTACATTCAGTTAATATGGTTTTAATATCGATTTAGGTTACGTGGCCAACATTAAAAAGGATACAGAGCCTTAATGTACAGACTACATCGCTAAAGAAAAATGACACGAAATCTACAGGGTCTCCGAACACGACCCTAGATACAACTAACGCATGGTGTCTCGTAGTGAAGGGGTTAATGAAGGCTGAATCTAACCTCTCCAGTTCCAAGATTAATGAAATCGTCTGGAGATAGCAAGCCTGCACCAAAACTAACGTCATCCAAGTGAAGAGGAGTTGTTGAAGGGAGTGGTGAATTGCAGTGTCTTTCAACCCCTCAGTCCGATGACCGAGTATTATTTCATTCTTGCTGCCTTCAGACGATTTTACTCAGCTAGATACATCTGTTTGTGGAGACGCTAATGGTGAATGGAGTCCGCTTGTAACCTCCCGTCCCTGCAAGTGGCTTGAGAGAGAGAGAGAGAGAGAGAGAGAGAGAGAGAGAGAGAGAGAGAGAGAGTCATCGGGTTCAAGAGATTAATATTTTTCGTTTTTTCCATTCAATTCGGCGTCATTTTTTTTTTTTTTTTTTTTTTTTTTTTTTAATAGCTTAGGAGAGCTTCTAGTACGGACGGTTTTAGCAAGGGCTGTATTGAACACCTACAGTTCGAAAAATCGTTCCTAAACATATTAAAAGAAAGCGTGGAGGTAACAAACAAGAAATGGAAAAGACGTCATTACGCTGAAGTAGTTAAGCCCATGAATTCGACTCATTTGACGTATTTTAGTGGTTTAATTTATTCCGGCCAGATATTTTTTGTGTACTGAATTTAGGGACATAGGGATTTTCGATTTTTTTTATATATAGGCCGCTGATCTATAGGGAAATAAATAAAGGGAGGTTGGGTTTTAGGTTAGGTGGTTTGATGGAGTTAGATATTAAGGGATCTTTATGCATTATTTGGTGGGATTTTAGGTAGTCATTTTTAAGGGGCGTGTGAGTGGTGTGTGGGATCCAACGTCATAATTTTGGGTAAATGACTTTTGGAGGGGCGTTTAGGCTTCATAATTTTAGGTTGTTTGAGTATTGGAGGATTTTAGGTCGCTTGTTAAGAAAGAAGGTGCTAGGTATCAAGGGTTATGTAGGTGTGTCATCATTATCATCATCATTTTCATATAGGTCGATAGGAGGTGTGTCATCATCATCATCATCATCATCATCATCATCATCATCATTTTCATCATCATCATCATCATCAGCTTCATCCCACCTCTGTTTCCCGGCCACAGGTGGGGTGAGGAAGGGTCCAGAGAGCAAGGACAAAGAAAACCACGATAGTAAGGAAATTAAATAACAGCACGTCCAGTGAAATGGGCACAACATTCATTGATTCGTCATTTTAGTCACCAGAATCCTGACTTCACCTCATAAGCCAAACCATCCACATATATGCGCTTCGAATTCCCCATCAAACAGACTCACCCCGGGGACTATCAAATAAAAAAGAGGGGGGGGGGAGGGAAGGTGCCAAACCCTTGTAATAAACTCCTCCATACAATTTTCATCCATTCAGGTCGATCCCTGCTCAGTTCTCTAGCCTTATGAACCTGTATACCTCTCTTTCTCATCCACACATTTATTATATCCATCCACTTGCTTAGCGACCACACCTCGCACTATCAAACTTACAAATACATTTTTCACCACCCTGTTTATTCCCATTCTCTCCTTAGAACCGTGTCATCTAATCACACTCTTTTCAGCTGTATTGTCCACGGTCTTCCCTGCCACATCTTTCACGAACAGCATTATTTCTCATCCATTCCATTCTCTCCACTCCACTCAAAGTTTTCAAAAACTCCCTTTCCACCGCTCAAACTCATGACTTTTCGGTTTCATGCGCACCAAATTCTCGCACTCATGTGATAATGCTCACACTAAAACGCCTTCATGCAATGCTCTTGCTGCTGCCACGCTCAGGTCCCCGTTTTGTATCAAGGTAATCGTAGCACCAGCCATTTTCATTCTCGGTGCAAAACTGCTTTCCATTTCCTTTACATAATTTCTTCTCTTTTCTATCACCGCATCCAGGTACTTAAACTTCCTCACCAACTCAGTCCTCATTCCAGTCGCCAGAACATCACCCTTACAATCTCCTTCTATCTGAACAGTCATGTTTTTGCTCGTATTTACATTTTATTTTCAAAGCACGACGCCAGAGACACCAACAAAACTCGTCGTCAGTGCACACACCTTTTATTCACCATCAGCAGGTAGCACAGCATCATCTTCCTACACTTCGATTTTAGGTACTTCTCTCTCCACCATTCATTTCAACTTCTTCGCTGCCCAGTTTTAGGGACACTGGATATTGAGTTAGTTTTTAGGGTCGTTTATAGAATCTTAAGTATGTTTTCGAGGGAGTTGTGGATTTTTCTTTCTAGTGACGCTTGTGAATTCTAGGCCAGCACACCACTTCGTGGCCGTGGTTGATTGGTTGGTGTTGTTAGTTGCGAAACTGCCTGTCCGTTAGCGCCAGGGTTAGAATTCTGGTGCCAGTAGCTGGCGCCACTCGATTCAAATGTCCATCTATCCTTTGTAGGTTGGTAGATAAAATAATGAATACCTAGGGTGACACCTATAGGAGGTTGTTGTTGTTACACTCCGGTCTCTCTGGCCGAGCAAACCTGTCGACCACAGGTAGCAACTGCATCTGTAGGGGAGTCCTACAAGGAAAATGCATTATACAGTTTATACATCGTGTAGGGATCCGGTGCCCCCATGTGGTAGGCAGCGCCTCATCAGAGTCGGACCAGGGTCCTTTCCACGGCGAGGTGCAGGAAAACATGGGGAGGTTTGGCTCTTTAGTGGACGCCGCAGCTGCTCCACCCAGGTTGCATAGCACCACCACGTGTACGCTCCCCTACAGCTCCACCTAGAGGAGGTAACTGTGGTAACGTGGATGATACAGTACCCTTGTAACCCAGGATAGTGAGTGAATAACCCACCACAGCTCAGAGGCCAAGTTACGGGGTGAGCACTGCGGTAAAGCTTCTCGTAGCGTCTGTCCCCACCTGTACCTTTGTGGAGACGTGTACAGAATTTTGGGTCAGTTTTAGGGACAGAGGATTTTTTTTTTTTTTTTTGGGGGGGGGCGTTGGTCAGCCATATTTAGAGCGTTTACAGGTTTTAGTTTTTTTTTAAGATGTTTACGGATTTTAAGTCTTTCTTGGAACATTCATGGGATTTTAGGGAATTTTTTTTTAGGACATATTTGGAATTTTTAAGTAAGTTTTTTATAGCTACCGTACTTTTATAGACTTTAGGTTAGTTTTTATATTAGTTGTGTGTTTTAGTACATTTGGGGGGGAACTTTTTTGGGTAATTTAGGCCAGTTTTTAGGGAGTAGAATTTTAGGTCAGTAATAGAGACGTTTATCAAATTTAGAAATAGTTGTTTAGGGGCAGTAGCTTTACAGTTATTTTTTTCAGGGAATGTTATGAAGTTTAAGTCCGTTTTAAAGGTGGGTTTTTAGGGACGTGGAGCTTTCGACATTTATTATTATTGTTGTTGTCGTTATTATTATTATTATTATTATTATTATTATTATTATTTTTATACTGCTGCTGCTACTACTACTACTACTACTACTACTACTACTACTATTTGTTATTATTATTATTTTAGATAGTGGTGAGGTGAATGAAGAGTGCAATATTTTAGGGATGTTTCTAGAATCCAAATCGTTTTTAGGTCAGATTTTAGGGACATGAGTTTTCGACTTTTTTTCTTTTTTTAGGTATTGGCGTGGTGAATGGAGAGTCTGTGGGAGGGGTAGATTGGCGATAGGTAGATGTGCTGATAACTGCGATAGCCGGCCGTAGATAACACACGATGTATTTGGGTAGATCCGGCATGTTATGTACGCCAGGGTTTGGGTCGCGTTAGGCTGAGGTGGGTTCGATTGGGTTAGATTAAGTTGGATATGGGTTTGGCTTGGACAGGATTTGGTCAGGTTAGGGTCGTTTGGCTTGGCTTGGGTTGCATTAAGTTAGGTTCGTCAGGATGGGTCAAGTTAGGCGCAGTTGGGTTCGTTTAAGTTGGGTTGGATTGAGTTGGGTTTAGGTTGATATGCTTTCGTCAGATTGGGATGGGTTTGATGTGATTTGGGTAGTTTAAGTTGGATTGGATTAATTCTAAGAGGTCTTGATCCCGTTGACTTAGCTTCAGCTGGGTTGGGTTGGGTGGCTTAAGCAGGGCTGGATTAGGTTTGATTTGCCTTGGTTAGGTTGGGTTAGCTTGGATAGGGTTGGGCTGAATTTGATATGGTTTGTTGGGGTTGGGTTAGGTTAAGTTTCATATGCCATGTATAGGATGTTAGATTCATACAGATATTGTTAACTTAGGTTGGATGTTAAGTTGCGTGAGGTTAGGGTAGATTTGACTAGATTAGGTTGAATTGAGTTGGATTGTATTGGATTGGGATGGGTTATAGTAGGGTAGATTGGGTTAGAGTGATGTAGGTTTGTATTTAGATAGATTGGGTTATAACTGTGTTAGCTTGCAAAATCCCGTTCTCTCTCTCTCTCTCTCTCTCTCTGGATGATTGTCAACACAGAAATGGCCCACTTTGCATGACCCTACATTCACTTTTCAGTTCAGAGAGAAAGAGAATCGTAAGTGTGGTGCACACACACACACACACACACACACACACACACACACACACACACACACACACACACACACACACACACACACACACACACACACACACACACACACATTTATATATATATATATATATATATATATATATATACATATAGATAGATAGATATACATATATATATATATATATATATATATATATATATACACACACACACACACACGAGTACACAAGTTCTGCAGGCGTTGTAAAAAAATACGAACGTATGTATTTATATATTTCAATATTACCATTTTTTCATACATGTTCGCGCACCCCTTTTATATATATATATCTCGCTTTTTCAATATTTGAGTTTGATTTCATTTCAGTTTTTCATAACCTGAATATTATTTTTTTAATTGATGGTTTCTCGTAATGTTTTGGTTTCTCTCTCTCTCTCTCTCTCTCTCTCTCTCTCTCTCTCTCTCTCTCTCTCTCTCTCTCTCTCTCTCTCATACGTATGTATGTATACTCTGTCTCCTCTCAGTTCCCCTTCCCTTTCTCCACCAAGTGTCCCCCCCCCCCTCATTTCTCCGTTCCCTCCTCTTCTCCCCATCCTCTTCCTCCACTCCCCTTTTCTCCCCTTGTCCTACCTTCCCATCGTTCCCTCCCCTCCTTCCCTTCCTTCCCCTCCCCTCCCCACTCCTCTAAGCTCCATTTCCTTCCTCTCTCCACTACTTTCTCTCCCCTTATTACTATCCACCTCCCCTCCTTTCTGTTCCTGCGTCATCCCTCCTTTCCCCTACTTTTTCCCTTCCCTCCTACCCACCCATTCACTTCCCCACCCCCCTCCCTTCCTGCCCTCCTCCCCTTTCCTTTGTCCACTCTCCCTTTCCCTTCGTCCACTCGCCATCTTTCCTAACTCCTTTTCCCCTCTGTCCCCTCCCCTTTCCTTCATTAACTCTCAGTCTTCCTCTCCCATCCTTTCCCCCTTCCCTCTCCCTTTCCATTCCATTCTTCTTCCACCCCATCGTTCCCCGTCCACTTTTCTACTGTTCCCTTCACTTTACCTGTCCTTTTTATCCTTGCCTTCACTTCCCTGCCTCTTCACTCCATCTCCCCTTCACCTCCCCCTCCCCTCCTCTTCACCCTGTCTCCCCTTCGCCTCCCCCGCCCTTCCTCTTCACTCTGTCTCCCCTTCACTTCCCCCTCCCTCCCTCATCGCCCCATCTCCCCTTCACCTCCCCCTTCCTTACCCTTCCCCCTTCCTTCCTCCTTATTCCCTTCCTTCCTCCTTATTCCCTTTTGCTCTATTCCCTTCCTCCTACCCCTTTCCTTTCCCCCCATCCCATCCCCTCTCCTCCCCTTTCCCCCCTCCCCCTCCCCCTTTCCCCCTCCGCCCATCGACCGGCCGACTCTAACCTTGAGCTAGGTAGACTCCTCCCCCTCCCCCTCCCCCTCTCCCCACCCCCGTTTCTCTCTCCCCCCCTCTTTCTCTCCCACCTTGCCCCTTCCTCCCTACCTGCCTGGATATCTACCTGTTTCTCTCTCTCTCTCTCTCTCTCTCTCTCTCTCTCTCTCTCTCTCTCTCTCTCTCTCTCTCTCTCTCTCTCCATAAATTCGTCGCATACAGACCTCTTATCTCTCATTATCTCTCATTATCTCTAATTTTCTTTAATGGTCTGGATGTGTGCGTGCATTTTGTGTATTTTGCTTTCTTTCAATTTTAACTCTACTTTGTGTCTTGTGATCTCTCTCTCTCTCTCTCTCTCTCTCTCTCTCTGTTTCTTTTCTCACCTGATGGTTTTTTGGGGAGGGGTATTATTTGCTATTTTTTTTTTTTTTCTTTACTTTAATTGAAATGAATTTTTTTAATGTTTTATATCTTACCACCGAGGAGTGTTAGGTAGGTCTCTCTCTCTCTCTCTCTCTCTCTCTCTCTCTCTCTCTCTCTCTCTCTCTCACACACACACACACACACACACACACACACACACACACACACACACATTTACTTTATGTGCCTACAGTTCATACCTACCTTTACCTACTTACCTACCTACTTACCTTCTTACCTACCTTTTTGCGCATCCTACCTTAATCTCTCATCATCACCTCATTTTCATTCACTATCTTTCAAGTCTCCAGAACTCATTAGCGCTCTCTCTCTCTCTCTCTCTCTCTCTCTCTCTCTCTCTCTCTCTCTCTCTCTCTCTCTCTCTCTCTCTCTCTCTCTCAGTATCTGGCTATCTCTATCTCACTTTATCTCTCACTCACTATCTCCATCTCTGTGACGCCTCCCTTCACCACAATATATTGATCGCGTGACCTTGCTCTTATGCACCTCTCTCTCTCTCTCTCTCTCTCTCTCTCTCTCTCTCTCTCTCTCTCTCTCTCTCTCTCTCTCTCTCTCGTCTTCTTCCTTCGGTCTTTTCTCTTTTTCCTCCAGTTAGATTCACTTCCTTCTCTTCCTTCCTCCCATCTCCTCCTTCCTGTCTCCATTCCATCGCTTCCCTCCTTTCCTACTCTCTTTCTTTCCTTCTCTCCTCTCTTCCTTCCTTCCTTCTTTCTTTCTTTTTTTCCTTCCTCTTTTTCTTCCTTCCTTCCTGTCCTGCCTTCCATTCTTCCTTCCTTCCTTTCTTCCTTCCTTCCCTCCCTCCCTCCTGCCTTCCTTTCTTCCTTCCTTCCTTCCTTCCTTCCTTCCCCAATATTCGTCTACTTAGGGATCAGGCTGCCCAATATTTCATTTGACCTGAAAACTCTCTCCTTCCTACCCTCCCTCCCTCCTTCTTTCCCTGCCTTCATTCCTCCCTCCCTTAATTGCACTTTCTTTCCTAAACTTCTTCAGTCACTAGATTAATCCCCCCCTTCCTTCTTTCCTTCCTTCCTTCCTTCCTTCCTTCCTCTAGTGAAAGCGGAGAGAGAGAGAGAGATGAATAATGTAGTGTTGATGCTGTACTTGTGAAGATGGAGGGAGGGAGGAAGCGGCAGGAAGGAGGGAAAGGGGGAGAGAGGAGGAGAAGTAATGAAGGAAGGAAGGAAGGGACTGGGGGAGGGAGAAAGGAAAGGAGGAGGAAGGAAATGAACTGAAGGAGGAAGATGTAAAGAAAGGAAGGAAGGAAGGGACTAGGGGAGGGAGGTGTGGTGGGAGAGAGGAGGAGGAAGGGAAGAGGGAGAAAGGAGGAGGAAGGGAAGAGGGAGAAAGGAAAGGAGGAAGAAGGAAGGAAGAAACTGAAGGAGGAAGATAAAATGAAGGAAGGAAATGAAACAAGAGAAGGAGGGAGGGAGGAAGGAACTGGCAAGTAATGTGAGAGTGAGGGAGTTGGGAGTGAAGGAAGGAAGTAGAGAAGGCTGGAAAGAACAAGAGGATGAAGGAAGTGAGGGAGGGAAGAATGTATGATTGAAAAATTGTGGGTTAAAAGTAGGTAGGTAGGTAAGTAGGTAGATAGGTAAGTAGGGAGGAATGAGGAAAGAAGAAGAGTATTAAATAGAAAAGTGAGTCAGGGAGGAAGGAGTGAAGGCTAAAATTAATAAAGGAGTGAAGGAAAGGGAAAGAGTAATAAATAGTGAGGAAGGAGTGAAGATAAATGAATAAAGAAGGAGTGAAGGAAAGGGAAGAAGTAATAAACAGGGAGGAAGGAGTGAAGGATAAAATGAATAAAGGAGTGAAGGAAAGAGTAATAAATAGTGAGGAAGTAGTGAAGGATAAAATGAATAAAGGAGTGAAGGAAAGGGAAGGAGTAATAAACAGAGTAAGGAAGTGAGGAAAGAAGACTAAATAAATAATGAAGGATTGAAGGAAAGAGGAGGGAGCAATAACTAGAGAGGTGTTAATGTGGAAAGTGTTACAGTGGTTTGTTTAAGGAGGGGAACTGCTCACCCTTCCTTCCTTCCTTCCTTCCTTACCTCCCTCCGTCTCCCCTTCCTTCTCCCCTTTCTTTCCTCCCTCCTTCCCTCACCTCATTCTCCTCTCCCTCCTTTCCTCTCACATTTCTTCTCTCTCCATTTTCTTCCGTCTCTCATTTCCTCCCACCTTCCTTATTTACCTTTCTTCTTCCTTCTCCACATTTTTCTCTCTCCTTTCTTCCCGCTCCACATTCTCCTCTCTCTCCTTTCTTCCTCACTTCTCTCTTCCCACTCGACTTTCGTCTTTCTATCTCCTTTTTTCTCTCCTTCCGTTCCTCTCTCTCTCTCCTATCGTCTCTCTCTCCTTCCCTCTCTCCTTTCCTCTCCCTTCTATCCTTCCCCCCTTCCTGTCCTGCTTTCCTTCTTACTTCCCTCCTTACTTTCCTGTTTCTCACTTCCTGTCTTCCCACTCTCCTTCCCTCATTTCTTTTTCCTTTCTTCTCACTTGGGTCTTCTTTCCTTCATTTCCTCTCCCTCCTGTACTCATTCCTTCCTTCTTACCTTCATTTCCTCTCTCCTGTACTCATTCCTTCCTTCTTTCCTGATTCCCTTTCTTCCATTCCTCCTTGTCTTTCTTCCTTCCCTCCCTCTCTCCCTCCTTCTACTCCTACTTCCATCCTTGCCTTCTCTCTCTTCTTGCCCTTCTTCCCTTCCGTCACTTCTCCTTTTTCTTCTCCATTTTTTTCCTGTTTTCGTTCCCATTCTTCCTTGCTTCGTCCCTTCCTCCTACCTCTTCTTTCCCCATTCCTTCTTCCACCTTTTCCTTCCTTCATCTTGTGTGTGTAATTCTCCTCTCCTGCTTCCTCTCCCCATTTCTGTGGAGGTAAAGAATGTAATCGGAATGCGTTCAGTAGAGCCTGCACTCCCGCCGCTTCGTAATGCAGTGGTATTTAGAGAGAGAGAGAGAGAGAGAGAGAGAGAGAAAGAAAGAGATCACACAGACTTCATACACCCAACGAGGTGATTCGGCCTTATTACTAACAGATATAATTAAACACGAATCACAGAATTATAAGGAAATATAGAAGAGAGAGAGAGAGAGAGAGAGAGAGAAGACAGTAAGGAATCAAGGAAAAGAAGAAAGATGGAGTTATATATTTCCTTCACTAACCCCTCCACTGCCAGATGTCTTCCATAAACTAAGAGAGAGAGAGAGAGAGAGAGAGAGAGAATCTGTATGTTGCTTGAGAAAAAAAAAATGCGTCCGCGAGGTGAAGGGGTTAACGAATTATCACGAGGAATTTGGTCTTTATGATATTTATTTATTTATTTATCTTTTTGTTGTTAAGTGGTATATTTTCACTTTAATATTCACTCTGTATTCTGTCCACTTTAACTTGGCGTAATTCTGCCTCCTCACCATCTTGAACGCCGAACAACAACAGTGGATTAACGCTACATTATGGTGCTGGTCACGAAGAAGTGCCATGGAAAGGATATAGCACCGGAGCATTCTAAAATAGGCTGGAGAAAAAGCGTAAATATTTGCCTGGTTAAAGTGAACGAACTGTTGGTACAGAGTGATGGTGATATTATATATAAGTGAGCGATCTTTTACGAAACAGGGACGTATTCTGTGTGGCTTGGGATGTTTCGTAGCACCTCCTCCATAGCGACTGATCCTTCCTATTGCACGTCACTACCTTGTTGTAACTTACTGATGCAAATTATGTTGGTACAAAAATATATAAACAGCATAAATGAGAATACGAAGGTGAGAGGGCCATAATAAGTCGCCACGAATGTATAAGTGAAAGAATACCAAGGTGAAAGAGGCATAATAAATCGCATAGAAAAAGATGCTACGAAGCTTCCTCTGCCGCAAAGAATCCGGCCATTAATCACCAGAAATGTCATAGCTACGATACCCTGTGCGATGGTGTTAGCTGCGGTGGAACTATAAGCTGGGGAAACTGGTGAATAAGCTTATCGGTAGCAGTGAAATTAATGGCCTGGTTTTCTGCAGTTTACTCCGGACATAGAGCAAGTAGATTAATAAGTCCATACATACATACATACATACATACATAAATAAATAAATAATCGGTAGCAGCCAAATCCTCTTTATCTGTGTGCAATCCGTGGAAAGCCAGAAGATAGGCTACCTTAGGCCAGATCTTTATGCCGTAGGAGACCACCTGATGATCCGGCAGACTTTTACGTGATTATTATAAAAAAAAAAAAAAAAAAAAAAAAAAAGCCCACCTCTTGCATTCGAACCGTAGAGTGTTAGTGCACGGCTTCCTCTGAACTTACCTCTAACAATTTATGAGCACTGCGTCAAAAAAAATAAAGTAAAAGAGCATATTTCACCTAGCACTTACTTAGTTTCATTCTGTTTGCTGATTCTGAGTTACTAAAAATTTCATGCTGATGCCGACTTATTTACTTTATTTTAGCGCGTTTACTCTACCGTGACAAAGATCCTTAGCCCCTTTCAGTTCCAGTGATGGCCAAGTGTAGCCAGATTGAAGGGCTGATGTGTTTACTAACCAAGGAGACTCATTCCTACCTCCCATACTAAGGATCATCGACTTTCATGGAACCACGAGTTAGTGTTTGTGATGTGGAAGTGGCCCAGTCCTGTCAGATAAAAAAGAAAAATAAATAAAATAGAATAAAAAACTATTACACTGACCGAACAGAATATAATACCGGATTACTGAGAAAGGAGAGATGGGACTGCAATTGAAAACTTTGCTCTCTGTATCAAAATGTTAAACAGAGGAGTGTGGATACCTTGTGTGTGTGTGTGTGTGTGTGTGTGTGTGTGTGTGTGTGTGTGTGTGTGTGTGTGTGTGTGTGTGTGTGTGTGTGCCGTTGCCCTGTGACGTACTTTTAGCCAATATGGAAACAGCCCTACAAATTTACATGATCCTGCCATTAGTCTGTGTGTAATCTCCTGGATGGACACATAGATAGGCAGGATGAAAACAAACCTGCGTCCACTTTTGGTGACGCAGAGAGAGAGAGAGAGAGAGAGAGAGAGAGAGGCTGATCAGTAGATAGGGAAGTAGTGGGTGCGGTAGATAAACTAAAAGTAGATGAAGGAAGGCAGTAGATATTAAGAAGGGAAGGAAGGAGAAATACAGCTACAGAAAGCATGCTGGGAAGGAGGGAGGGAGAGGAGGAGCAAAGCCAGGGAGGAAGGAAGGAAGAATGTAAGTATGTATGGAAGGAAGGAAGAAGGGGATGTAAGTAGGAAGAGAGGAAGGAAGGGATGGGAAAAGCTATGAGAAGAAGGGAAGAGAGACAGTGAGGGGAATGTGGGAAGAACGTAGGTAAGAAGGAAGGTAGGAGAGATAAGCTGTAAGAAGACTGAATGAAGGAAAGGTAAACTGTAAGGCGAAGGAAGGAGGCATGAGAGGAATGATGGAAGAAAACATATGATGAAGGAAAGGAGAGAGAGAGAGACTAAAACAAGGAAATGAGATGAAGGAACAGGAAGGAAGAAGGAAGGGAGGAAGGGTAAAGGTAAGCCCAGATAAGGAGGCAAGTATGGAAAGAAGGGAGGGAGGAATGCAAGAGGGAGGAGGAAGGGATAAGGCGATGTTTATATGAGCTGAGGAGGAGGAGGGAGGAGAGGAAGGAGGAAGAGGTAAGAGGGGAGGAGGGAAGAAATGTGAGGTGGAAAAGAGAAGACGGGAGTGAAGAAGGGAGAGGGGAACGGGAAGGAGGAAGTAAGAAAGAGAAATAGGAGATAGAAAAGTAGAGAGAGTGGAGGGAGAAGAAAGAAGAGAAGGGGGTGGGAGGGACGAAGGAAAACGAAAGAGGAGGAGGAAGGAAGGAGGGGGAAAGAAAAATTGGATGGAAGAGGAGTAGAGCGGAAGGAAGAAACAGGAACAGAGAATAGGGAAGGAAGGGGCAGAAAGAGAAAAAAGAAGAGATCAGGGAAAAAGAACAAGAGAAAAGGGAGAAGAGAGAGGAATGAAGGGAGGACAGTAGAAAGGAGAGGGCGTAGAGATGAAAATAAGGAGATAATGGGAAGAGAAGGAAAGAAAGGAGATGAGAGGGGAGTAAAAGAAATGAGGAAGGGTAGAGTACTAGACAGACAGACGAGAGGAAGAAGGGTGGAACAGAAAAAGGAAGGAAGAAGAGGAGGAGGAAAGAAAGATGAAGAAGCTAGAGAAGAACAGGGAGAAGAAACGGAAACGAGAGAAAAGGGGACAAAAATGAAAGAAGGAAGAAAATAAGATTAAGTAAATGGCAAGCGAAAACGAGACGAGAGATGAGAGGAAGAAAGAGGAGAGGAAGGAAGGAAGAAAAGAGGACTGAGGAATAAGTAGAGAAAGAAAGGAATAGGAGAAAAGAAATAAAAGAGAAGGGGAGGGAAGGGAGAAAAGAAGGGAGAGGGAAAAGAAGATAACGAAGGGGATGAGAGCAAAGAAACAGAGGAGGGGAGATAGTAGAAGAAAGGAGGGAGGAGGTATGACGGATGAAAAAAAAGCTCAAGAAAACAGTGAGAGGAAGATATGATGACGGGAAGGAAGGAGGAGGAGGGAAGAGGAAAGAAGAGAGTATGGCAGATGAAGGATAGGCTAAAGAAAGGGATGAAAGGATGAAACAACGACAGAAAAAATAAGCAGAGAAACACGTTAAAATGACGCCTTTCTTGGCCCAGATTTCGTCCATTTGCAGCGTCTTTCACGTAGCTCAGTGACAGATAAAAATAGAAAACAATGCTTCTGCTCTGCTTCCATTCCCTAACACTTCTTCGTGATCAGCATCATATTCTAGCGTTTATCGATTCTTACTACTCGGTATTTAAGACGGAGAGATGGCAATTTTAGGTCAAGTTAAAGTGAAACTGGTATACCAGTATCTCAGATTTGTTAAACATGGAGGGAGAAGGTGAATGTGTATAGTGTGGGAGGGTGGTGTGTGGAAGAGAGGTTGTCACTGAGTAGGGATTGAAATGCATGGAAGTATCGTCGTTGAAGCTTCCCCCAGAGAGAGCGTCGGTGGGAGATAGAAGATGGATTGATAGATAGGTTATTTGATAAGGTTGGTTAATTAATAGGCAGTTTACACACACACACACACACACACACACACACACACACACACACACACACACACACACACACACACACACACACACACACACACACCATACAGAGAGAGAGAGAGAGAGAGAGAGAGAGAACCCCCCCCCCACACACACACACACCAACCCTGCCCCGTTTCTATCCTTGTCTATCGCTGTACTCCCTGTTGCTAATTTTATCTCTGGCCCGACCTTTGCAGCTTCATTCCAGACCCCCCCTCTCTCTCTCTCTCTCTCTCTCTCTCTCTCTCTCTCTCTGACTGGGGGTATTTATCAGGTATGGGGTGGGTAATGTGTATGAATTCCAGAGGAGGGGATGGCGGCTTGTTTGTGGGGTTGAGTATAGGTTACGATTGAAGGAGTGATGGCAGCTGTGTTGTTGGTGGTAATAGTGATTGTAGTAGTAGTAGTAGAAGTTGTAGTAATTTATTTTTATTATTATTACCCCCATCATTGCTGTTTTTTGTTTTGTCAGGCTGTCTGGTCACGAGATTACTGATAAACTAATGTCAGGATCATGATGTAAATATATACACACAAGTTCCCATTGATTCAGGAAGTAGTCATTATGTTTTGATGAAAGGGACGTCAAAGCACAAGGCTCTAATTAACCACCGAGTATAGAGCTTTTCATCCATCTAAGAAATTTATGGACTTTGGCCTTCATAGAGCTACTCATACGGGTGGAGGGGTTGGCTGTACTGAGAGCCTTTCTGGTTGCGTGAGTAATTATCTTGTATCACCATCATCATTATTGCCGTCATCACTATCATCATTATCATCATCATCATTATCATTACTGTTTACCATGTTGCTTCATCATCATCATCATCATCATTACTATTTACCATGTAGCTTCATCAACATCGTCATCATCATCATCATCATCATCATCATCATTCTATTCCATACTTCCTATATACCAGTACAATGACTTCCAGCACTCTTGGGAACATAGGTCGCTTCCACATTTGATTAGTTGCATATCAACAAGAGACCAAAAAGAATCACTCCAACATGTTAAGCTGTGCAGGTAGCCCACAAAGGATTGCATGATAACCTTTCAATAAATGCTCGTGCAAATTGTTCCGACGCTCGCTACCATCACTACCTGACGTGACTGTGGAAGCGCAAACAAAGGATTGAATGTTTACTTAGTTACCATCTTTCTTCCGTCAATACAGTGGCGTCTTCATTCTATCCTTCCTGTTTACCGAGGATTTTATTCATGATAGGAAAGATCTGTCTCGTTCAAGGGAATAATAAAGTATAATTCGCACAGCTGCAGCTCGATAACGCTATCCTATGCTGAATATAATCGTTTGTAAATAGCAAGAATAAAATAAACGTCACGGGACTAGAAGGATTAACAGATAGCAGCGATTGTGTAAGCGTCTTTTTATATCGTGGTGCAGGTAGAATAATGCATGAAGTGGGAGATGGGGTAGCTAAGGATGGGATGTCAGGCAGGGACTTGCTGAATAGTATGGTCTCCTCAGGTTCTTGGGTTTACAGGCAGGCTTCAAGTTTAGAGCAGTGTGGCAGCGTTGTGTTTGTTTCTGGTTGATTGGATGGATGTCGTTATAGGAAACATACTGTGGAATCTAGGTAACTGAAAAACTACTGGACAAAGTTTAACGATGTAAAGATATTAGTCGATAACTTCATGTACACTCAGACAGAGAGACAGACTTTTTCCTGGCCTTAAGGCGACTTTTTTTTTTTTTTTTTTAACATGGTTTTATTCTACGCTGTAAAGACGTGTAGTAGTAAAGAAAGGGTTATGGAAGACTACACCCATCCCCTCCTGTTGGAAAAGTCTCCCTAGAGCTTAATAAAATTGTCTGAGGGCAGCATGAATGAAATAAAGCAATACGCATACGTCATCGGATTGAAGATGCTAACCCCCTGAGCCAGAGGACGTCTTTTTTTTTTTTTTTATTGCGTTAGAGTTCATTCATTTTAACAAGGCAGATTTTTTTTAGCTTATTTCTCGTAGCTTATTGGCAGAATAAAACAATACTACGGCTTCACGTCATTTGCATGGCACTTCTTTGTGACTAGCAAAATATTCTGCTCTTAATCCCTTGCAGTAGCTTAGCATTCAAGACGGAGAGATGGCAATTTTACGCCTACTTAAAGTGACCAGAGTATAGTCGTCCTTAATGCTCTCACTGCTAAGGTGTTCTAAGCCGAATAAAATCGTCTGTTAGCAGGAAAAATAAGATACAGGAGGGGTTAGATTTAGCCTTGACTAATCCCTCCACTGCCAGAAATGTCTTAAGGCCTTGAATAAAATCGTCTGGTGGCAGCAAGGATAAAAAAAAAATATGCATATGGCGTCCTCGTTGTGAATGGGTTTAAACGGATAAAATTTTGGCGAGGACACCCTAAGACGGCCAGAGCAAGCCATGTCCGAGGTGGCTTGCCCGCCCCGGAATAGGAGTGGGTTATTTTTGAGATGATTTGATTGTCAATTTTTCATGCTGACTCTGATGGTGTTGTGATTGCATGAGGAGAGGGAGAGGGGGTGGATAGATTAGATTAGATAGATAGGTAGGTAGTGAGAGAGAGAGAGAGAGAGAGAGAGAGAGAGAGAGAGAGAGAGAATGAATTTGTATAAGGTACTGGAAGCTAAATACCATATGTAGATATTTTAAGCAACAGAACGCCTCCGGTCCTCGGTGCAGAGCAATTTGTACTGCATTACTTATTAGACCTGGAGCTGTGGCCTTGAGCTCCCCCGTGCTTTACAACAATCACATCCTTGGCTCAGTGGCATTGCATTTACATCGTGATTTATCTGTTATTTTACGGTAACCGGGGAGAGAGAGAGAGAGAGAGATAACTTGGTGGGCAGCGAGATAAAAAGACGAGTTTAAAATCAAAATCCCTCTCCCTACTCTCGTGCTGCCAAAATATATTCTATCCGGTAGTAAAATAGGCTGAAAGGATAGGAAAATACCTCATGGAATATTCTGTAGTTATTATAGACAGAAATACATGCACTCTTTCACCTTCTGTATTACTCCCGCCATACAAATCTACACTATTACATTACCACCATTTTGTGTCTACTCTGCTGTCTCCATATGCAGGATGGTCTGTATATTACACCTTAATTTTCATGTGTTGCAGGGACAGCACAGTCATCCATCCCAGTGACTACCTTTCATCGTTTTCTACTTCTCGTGTCCTTTTTCATGCATTTGTATTTACTTTCTTACGTCCTTTAATTGCATTGTTCTTTTTACGTCCATAAATTACATAGTCGATTAGTAATTTCACGAAGTAGCCAAATTATCTGCACTCATCACACCAGCATCCAGAGCCGTCCCTGCAACACAAGGGAGTTCGGATGCGTAATATATGGACAGTTCTTTATGTCGTGTCTCCAGCTAAAACAACCACATTACAGATAAATTCAATACTTCCACGAAAATGTATCGAGTTTTAATACTGCCGCCTGTAATAACTTTCTTGAGATATTTTATTGCCTAACCTTGCATCCTGTGAGTGTTGGTTTGTGGAAAAGAATCTCCAGTTTTTTCGTCATTATTTAGTAACGACCTCTCCCGCCATCACTCCACCCTCCATTTTAGGGTTGTATTCTAGGTGCCATTGGGGTTTTCCTAGCTTCTCTTCGTCTGCAGAGAGAGAGAGAGAGAGAGAGATTCTGATCATAACAGTATACCCCTGTGTGTTGTTGATGCGAATTGTGTTGATACTGAAACGATATACAGAAAATAGCATGCAAGAGAAGTTTGAGGTTGGTATGCAAAATAAATCGCTACGAAGAAGATGCTACG
>NC_137015.1:28742130-28769630 GCF_032717465.1 Coenobita brevimanus
ATTGGAGAGGCCAGCCCCTTCTTGCCCATGACATTTTTTTTTTTTTAATCACTCCTGCTATTTCCAGACGATTTTATTGATCTCAGGAGACTTTTCGAACTGGAGAGGTTAAATATCGCCAAAATTAACCCCATCACTCCTTTAGATCATCACTTAATAAAAACCGTCTGATGGTGGCAGGAATAAGAAGAAATACATAATGGGATTGAGGGGGTTAGGGGGAGGCCTGTGGTGGTGGAGGAGGTTAGGTGCTTCAAGCCGAGGACGTGTTTCATCTTCTGTTCTTGCTACGACCAGACGATTTGTTTTTAGCTTTGGAGAGACTTTTCGAACCGGAGGGATTTGATACAGCCTTCCTTAACGTCCCCCTCACTGCTAAAAATCTGCCCTAAGTTGAGTGAAATCGTGTGTGAATGCAAGACTGTGAACCCGCTGGACTGTAGGTTTATATACAGAGGCAGTGGAACCGCCTGGTTATGTCAGTGCCAACACGTGAAGGCGTCCATTCCCCCGCCACCTGAAGGGGTTAAGTAAGCTGAATTATCGCGATTTGTGTCGTTAGGGATATAATTTGTGGGTTTAATTGTATCCCTATCATTTTGGTTGGATCAGATTAGTATGATGAGATTATTATAGTGTTTACACAGTGTTGATGTCCGTGATTATACGACTGAATGATTCTCTCTCTCTCTCTCTCTCTCTCTCACAGAGAGAGAGAGAGAGAGAGAGAGAGAGAGAGAGAGAGAGAGAGAATCACTGCAGGATGAGACTTTTTCAGTGGGAGAGTGTTAACCAGGAATAACCTTTGGCCATGCTAACTAAGTACGAAGCGGAATCTGATGTCTCTAGTGAAAACGGTGCATGGGATAATCGGGTAGGCAGGGTAGATCATAAAGCAGGTAGAACATAAGGCAGGGCAGAACATAAGGCAGGGCAGAACATAAGGCAGGGTAGAACATAAGGCAGGGCAGAATATCAGGCAGGGTAGAACATAAGGCAGGGTAGAATATAAGGCAGGGTAGAACATAAGGCAGGGTAGAATATAAGGCAGGGCAGAATATCAGGCAGGGTAGAACATAAGGCAGGGTAGAATATAAGGCAGGGTAGAACATAAGGCAGGGTAGAATATAAGGCAGGGTAGAACATGAGTGCCACAGAACACCCTGGAGAAGGTGAAGGTAAGCCTGCAGTTCACCGGGTTCACGTTCAAATGGACCTGGGGCTTCAATTATGCTACCCCTTCAGTACGGTGACGTTGAGGTTTGTATTATATTTGTGCTTGCTACCTCTGATGATTTAGTGAAGGGGGAGGGTTAGTGAGGGCTTTTCCTGATCTGACAAGTTCGAAGAGTTTCTCCAAAGTTGAATAAAATCGTCTAGAGGTTGCAGGAGTCAGCGGTAAAAGACGTCATCGTATTGAAGGGGTTAACTATGTATCTGTCTGCTGTTTCTCTTTCTGTCTGTCTATCGAAGCTATATCTGCGCCTGTCTGTCATATCTCTGGTATCTCTGCATCTGTGTAGCCGTCTGCATTCATTCATCTGCACGTCTTCCTATCGCTTGCTGCTTCTTTATCTGTGTATCTCTGACATCTCTCTATCTCTCTGTCAGTCTCTTTCAGTATCTGTTTGTTTAACTGTCTACCTGTCTGTCTGTCTTTGTACCTATCTCCCTGTCTATCTGTCTGTGTGTCTGTTTCTCTTTCTGTCTATCTATTTATGTATGTCAATATCTGTTTCTTTATTCAACCGTCTGTATTTATCTACCTACCCACCTTCCTATCTGTTGCCGTACGCCTAATCCCAGAATTCATTCCGGGTGGCTGGAAAAATTGCCCAAGTCCCTTCATCAGCATCAGCATTGTCAGCACTCAAAGCCATCAGGTAGTTTGTTGCAGTAGGGTAAGGTAGGTTAGGGTAAATTATTAGCTTAGGTAGGTCTGTTATGGTAGGGTAGGTTAGATTAGGGTTGGTTGGTCTATTAGAGGAAGGGAGGTTAGATTGGGATAGGTTAGTCTGTTAGGGTAGTTAGGGTAAATTACATTAGGTTAGGTAGGTCTGTTACCGTAGAGGAGGCTACATTATTAACTTAGGTTAGTTAAACCAAATTACCCACACGCGCAGCGGAAAGGGGTTATGTGTTTGGCTGGTTTGTCTGCCTTTCTATCTGTCTGTTTGTTTGCAAAATTACAAAATAACTATTGCATGGAATTGGAGCAAATTTACAGAAGGATTTAGAACGGTCAGGGGAACAGGTGATTAATTTGGGGGTAAAGGTCATAGGTCAAGGACAAGGTCGCTTCAAACAGTTTAGATCCATGTTTTACCAGACTTGGAGAAGGGTTGAAGGGTGGGTCAAAGTGATGTGATTCAGTTTTGAGAATAATTGTTCTTAGATAAAGATCACAGGACGAAGTCAAATTGTCGGTCTTTTATCTCAAATGGGTTTGATCTGGTTTGGATCAAACTTCATGGAAGAGTTTAAGGATAATCTTGGATGAAATTGTTATATTTTCAGAACAGTATGTCAAAGAACAAGGTCATAGAGAAAGATTTTTTTAATCAGTTTGAACCAAACTTGGTGGATGAGTTAAGGTTTAGGTAAGAATGAACTTATTCAGTTTACAAGACAATGAGTCAAAGGTCCAGGACACAAGGCAGCGGCAGAAAGACCCTTTCACATGATCAGTGGCCGCCTGTCGTGTCCCACCATATTGCTTATCAGTTTCGATGCCTGGCAACAAATCACGCTTTAAACAGTAGGCCAGCAGAAGGGAACGTGCCTCAGGTCATCACGTATACACGATTGTTTTCCACAACTTTTCATCGGCATACTCCAACCACAGGTCCCGCTGATCATGTGGACGCACCTTTAGACCGATTGTATGGCGCGGGTGTTGCAGTCTCAGGGCTCTTCTTATTTTCTTTAATTCATACTGCCGCCAGACTGTTTTGTAAATATTTGGAGAGACTTCGAACAGGAGCAGTTAGATATGGCTTTCATTAACCCCTTCACAACGTAAGCTCTGCCATAAGTTGACTAATCGTTTGTTGTTACCAAGAATGAAACATCGTCGCCGGACTGAAGGGGTTAGGATTGGTTGTGTTATGAAGCTAGGTCGGGATGGGTTAGGTTATAATGTAATGTTAGTATGGGTGAGGTATGTTATATTAAGTTTGGCCAGGTTAGCGTATATTCTGTTTGGTCAGGTAAGCTTATATGTTTTGTGAAGTAGGTTAAGTTAGGTGACGTTAGGATGAGTAAGGCCATGTTAGTGTATATCATGTTGAATTGGTTGGGTCAGGGGTATTGGGAATGAACGAGTCTCTCTCTCTCTGTCTCTCTCTCTCTCTCTCTCTCTCTCTCTCTCTCTCTCTCTCTCTCTCTCTCTCTCTCTCTCTCACCATGGCAACGCAGAGAAGGCGACCAATGCTATACCAACTCGCTTTACGACCACCAGTGTCATGACCAGTTTGTTAACGAGTTTTCTGGCAGCCAACATTATTGCAGCCAGTATTACGGCAACCAGCATTGTGGCTACCAGCATTGCGGCCACCATTACGATAACCAACATTATAGCAACCGACTACGGCAACCAACATTATGATTACCAGCATTACAGCTACCATTTTGGCAACCGAATTGTGACAACCAACATTGCGGCTATCAGCATTATGGCAACCAACATTACGGCTACCAACACAATGGCAAACATTACAGCTACCAACGCTATGACAAACATTACAGCTACCAACACTATGACAAACATTACAGCTACCAACACTATGGCAGTCATTACGGCTACCAACACTATGACAAACATTACAGCTACCAACACTATGACAAACATTACAGCTACCAACACTATGACAAACATTACAGCTACCAACACTATGACAAACATTACAGCTACCAACACTATGGCAAACATTACAGCTACCAACACTTTGACAAACATTACAGCTACCAACACTATGACAAACATTACAGCTACCAACACTATGGCAGTCATTACGGCTACCAACACTATGGCAGTCATTACGGCTACCAACACTATGACAAACATTACAGCTACCAACACTATGGCAGTCATTACGGCTACCAACACTATGGCAGTCATTACGGCTACCAACACTATGACAAACATTACAGCTACCAACACTATGGCAGTCATTACAGCTACCAACACTTTGACAAACATTACAGCTACCAACACTATGGCAGTCATTACGGCTACCAACATAACGACAACCAACGTTACTGCTACCAGTAATACGGCTGCCAACATTACGACGACCAACACTGCGACTACAACCATTATGGCAACCAAAATTACGTCTGCCAACACTATGGCAAACACTACGGCTACCAGCATTATGGCAACCAACATTACGGCTACCAGCATTATGGCAACCAACATTACGGCTACCAGCATTATGGTAACCAACATTACGGCTACCATCATTGTGGCAACCAACATTACGGCATTATGGCAACGAACATTACGGCATTATGGCAACCAAGGAGAAAGGGGAGGCAAGGAGGAAGGTTATCGCCAGGTGTGGGTTGCCCTCTCCAGCATACCTCACCCTCCCCTCTCCCTCTCTCTCTGTCTTACCTCCCTCCCTTCCTTCCGGCTCCTTCCCTCCCTCCCTGCTACTGGCTCATCTCTCTCTCTCTCTCTCTCTCTCTCTGTGTCTCTCTCTCTCTGTCTCACACACACACACACACACACACACACACACACACACACACACACACACACACAGTCACTGACTTCTGGGACCTCATATGGGGAGGAAAAGTAGGGAGGAAGAAGGGAATGAAGGGTTGAAGTAGGAGGAGGAGGAGGAGAGGAAGAAAAAGAAGCAGAAGAAATAGAAGAAGACAAGAAAAAGAGTAGTTTGGAAATGGCTGCGGGAAGAAGAGTAGAGAGGTGGATGGTTAGGAAGAGGAAAGGAGAAGAAGAATGAGGAAATTGGAATTGTATGAGGCAATAAGAAGGAAAGGGAAGGTTAAAGGGAGGGAAGAGGAAGAAAGAGGGGGAAAATGAGGAAAGAAAGAAGCGGAGAGAGAGAGAGAGAAGGGGGGGGGCTGAAGAGGAAAGGGGAGAAGAGAAGAAATGACAAATATGAGGAAGAACGGAAAACGGGAGAGAAAGAAGAAAGAGCAGGGAAGGGTGGAGAGGGAGAGAGGGAAGGTGAAGAAAGGGAAGAGTAGGAAATGTTAGAGAAGAAGACAGAGGATGTGGTAAGGAGGAGGAGGAGGAGGAAAAGGAAGATGAAGGGAATAGAGAAGAGTTAGGGAGAAGAGGGGAAGGACAGAAAGAGAGGAGTAAGTATGTGGAGAGGAAGAAAAGAGAGAGAGAGGAATGGAGGGAGAAAAGGTGAGATCGGTGGGGAGTAAAGGAATGGAGTGAGTGTGTGAGAGAGCGAGGGGTAGGGAGAGAGGGGAGGTGGCGAGAGAGTGAGTCAGCGGAGTAGGTTCCCTCCCCTTACCTCCCCTCACTTCACTTCTTCCCCTTACATCACTCCCTACTCTTCCCTCTCTCACCTCCATCCCTTTCCTTCCTTTTCCTCATTTCACTTTCTCCTGTTTCCTTATGGTTCATTCTTTTCTCCTCCTCTCTCCCTTCTCATATTCTCACATTTCTCTCCCTTCACACCCCTCCCCCCCTCCTCTCCCTCATGTATACTCCTCTCAGCTCTTCCCTCTTCTCCCCCACCTTTCACTCCATCTCACCTTTCTTCTTCTCCTCCTCGCCGCTCCTCTCTCCTCAACCTTTCATTCACACCTCTCATCACGTTCCTCACCGCCTCTCTCTCTCTCTCTCTCTCTCTCTCTCTCTCTCTCTCTCTCTCAACAAACCTCAGCGCCTGACTCTCTCCCCTCACCCACTCTCCATAACTCCTCCCTCCCTTCCTCAATGCCACCTCCCTTAGTGCCATCCTCCCTCCTCCCCTCCCCCGTCACTCCTTGTCTCTCCCCTCCAGCCCCCCTCCTCGTCTCCCCCTTCTCCGCTCCCCTCACCTCCCCTCAGTGGCAGCTACCCTCGTCTCTCCCCTCGCTCGGCAGTCAGTGAGAGGGCAGCGAGGGGAAGGGCCACACGTATCTGATGTCGTCCCGCTCCGACACCCACGCACCTTTTCGCCAGCGCCCCATATAAGAGGGAGTCCTGCTGATTCTCCAACAGCGCCCCATAACCTCACCATCCAACAACCCTTACGCCAAGTACGGGGATAACAAGCCAATTCCCAGCACACCAGTTCGTCAAGACAGCGGACGCCCCATCAAGACACTGTGAAAGCCTGGCAGTGGGATATCAAGGCAGTTTTGACAGCCCAGGTGACCACAGATAGCCACCACCGTCATACTATCTGACCACCAGCACAACTCGGCCCCACCACCATCACCACCACCACCATCTCCTGACGCTACCCTTGATTGTACCATTTCTAGTCGGTTTTGGAATCTCAGTAATTTTAGTCTTAATAAGGACAATATCCGTTTAAGGCAACTGTATTTATTTTACCGGTGATCATCTTTGAAGTTTGCAAACCCAGACTTTAAAGAAGGGAACTAAAAGAACTACTTTGTATGCCTCCCAAACCAAAGACTTTTATACCTCGGTTGTGAACTCTATATGATTCTCGGTGTTCTGGACTTGGTGTGTTTGCAAGACAGACGCAAAGGAAAGCCAAGGACTCATCAAGCACGCGAGTAAGCGAGCGCCTCCACTCAAGTAAGTGTTCATTTAGTCGGGTGAATGATGTGCCTGCGAAAATTCATCTGTATCATATTTTAAAACTGTGTGCAGTGTGAGCCTGTGTGTGATTTGTGTGCAGGGATTTTCATGGATTTCACATTTCTTTTCATGAGTTTTTATTTTTCTTTCTAACCCTTTGGCTGCGGTGGTTTCTGTGAGAGCTGAATAAAATCGTTCGGCAATATATTTCTCTCAGGCAGAATGTAAATTAAGGTACCTTGTAATCATGATTTCCTGGATTTTTCTAACACATTCGCCCAACGTTCGCCGGAACAGAAGGGTAATTAGCGGCCAAAAGGTTATATGCACATAAATTTGAGGATGTTTTAAACTGAATTGTGACGAAGTATTGTGTTTGATGTATAAGTACTGTTCCGTATATAAATTAACACTTCGATCCTTTTTATTCTTACTACTTTCTCCTTCATTCGACTTCAAAAGGATTTTTCGAGTTAGGTATAGCCTTCATCAATACATTTACTAATAACAGCCATTCTTAAACTGGATAAAGTCATTGAGAGGTAGCAGGAAAATTACTGAAAATGAAAGTTACCGGTTTGAGGGGGTTAAGAGTATGGTAACAGACGGTCATCAGGTGGTAAGCAGCCACTATTAACCCCTTCAGTACCGTGACGTCATTATCATACATGTTGCCGCCGGCCTATCTCATGCAGCGACCGAGAGACATGCGATATTGAAGGAGATACATTCCATCAGCCCTTTTACTCCAGTGACGTATTTTCATCTTAATATATGCTACTTACATGCAATTTTAAACTTAGGACAGACATCTAGCAGCGAAGGTGTTAATGAAGGCTTTCTATAATTTCTCCTGCTCGAAAAATCTCACATCAAGCTTCCTAAAATCGTTTGGAGGTAGAAAATAAAAGTAATAATACGTCATAAAAAAAATAAATATATGCGGTATTAAAATTTCCAAGCGATGTCCGGGTGTGAAACAGAGTGCGGAATTCTTGAGCGATGTTTTCCTCTGCTTTTCGTGTAAGGTGATCAATAAATGCGCGCCCAGGGTGTGTGGCCTTTGAAGTGTGATTATATTAAGTGTGCTGGCCCGGCGAAGGATGGTATTTTGGTAGTGTGCAGGTAAATATAAGAGAGAGAGAGAGAGAGAGACTGAATGTGTGTGTGTGTGTGTGTGTGTGTGTGTGTGTGTGTGAGAGAGAGAGAGAGAGAGAGAGAGAGAGAGAGAGAGAGAGAGAATGTGTGTGTGTGTGTGTGTGTGTGTGTGTGTGTGTGTGTGAGAGAGAGAGAGAGAGAATGTGTGTGTGTGTGTGTGTGTGTGTGTGTGTGTGTGTGTGTGTGTGTGTGTGTTCTTCGGCCTGTGTATCTGTGTATACAGTATTTAACGTTTGGTTGTGCAAATAAATGTAAAGGTGCGTGTGCGTGCGTGCGTGCACTTCCGCCTGTATGAGAGCACATAGGTATCCAGACTAACACCAGATGATTTTGTACAGCGGAGAATAATCCTGCCAGTCTGAAATTACATAGAGTAGCCCCAAATTCTCGTCACGTATAGGTTTACATTTTGTTCATGCTGCCTTTAGACGATTTTACTAATTTTTCGACTTCGAGAGCTATAGTTACTCCGTTTACTACTACTGAGGTTAAATAAAATCGTCTGGTGGTAGAGTGAACGACGCGAAAAACACGTCATGAGACTGAAGAGGTTAAACCCCTGACTGCTGTGGCTTCCCTTAGATAAGTTCCTTCTGACCAACACCACACGACTTTACTACCCTGAGAAGAGACATGGCAGAGAGACCTGGCAGTTTTAGGCCAGGCTGAAGTGAAAAGAGTACATTAGATGTGTATTTACCAAGGCTGATGTATCCTTGTTTCTTTTACCATGTGGTGCTTGAGAGGGGCACCTTCACGTGGTGGCATCGATATGGCTGGGTGATGGAGCTGCCCAGTTATACAAACGTCCCTCAACTACTTCCGTATCACCCAAAAAGTGAATGGTGAGGTGCAGGCGGATGGTGGCTTCAGCCTACAGTTCACCTGGTTTACATTTCAGATGACCCTGGGGCTGCAACTATTAATACTAATGCGAATACTTTTATTATGCCATTTAATCCCGTCAGTCTGATCACGTACATCTTAATTTTCCTGTTGTTATTAGCTGACAATTATATTCTTTAGGATTTTTTTTTTTTTTTTTTAACTTGAGGGGCCAGATACAGCGCTCATTATGCCCTTTCCTACCAGCCGTCTCCCCTGCGTTGAGTAAAGTCTTTGTGTGGTAGCAAGAACAATACAAAATACATCCATGGAGCGAAAGACTTAGATTTAGTGAATTTAGTGACTTGACTTATCCATTTCGGTTACTTTTTTTTATAATATATTTATGCCACCTCAAGGCGATATACTCAAAATAGGGAATATCTTTATTACAATGAAGGCTTTATCGATCCCATGCATATCGAAGGGTCTCCAAGTTTGAGTAGAAAGGTCTGGAAGTAATAAGAACAGAATGAAGGCTGTGTCATCGGAGTGAAGGAATTATGGGCGCCACTGAGGGTGAGAGTACGGTGCTACGCACAGGTTCAAATCCCCAGGAGGAAACGGAAGGCCATTCAGTGCTTCTGGCGACACCAGTCACCTGCCCTTAACCACTTCAGTCCCATCACTTCTTTTTATTATTACTGGTATTCTTGTTATCCTCCGACCATCTTAAGTAGTTTAAGAGAGACATTTGGATCTGGAGGGGTTTTGATGCAGTATTCGTTAACCCCTTCAGTACTAAAGGTCTCCCCTACGTCAAATAAAGTTGTCTGGCTGTAGCAAGAATGAAATAAACTTGTCTTCCTCGGAACACGGAAAATCGTCAGGTTGCAGGGGCAAAATATTCTGGACTACGGTAGCCTAACCTCGGCCCCGTACACCTCGAAGGAGTTCTGGTTATGACCTGTAGACGTACGTTATATATTTGTTTCTGTTTTTTGAATATGTGTACTTGAAGTTTTAAGTGGGTTTGGAAGTGTACAGTAGCAAACTATAGTAGTAGTAGTTGTAATAGTAGTAGCACTAGTAGTAGTAAGAACCCCTTAGTCTTCTGAACGTGAACCAAGGGATTGCAGTCTACCAACTTCCTTCGAAGGATAGGGAGGGAGCTGTGGGACATTTGTATATCCGGGTAGCGGAGCCGCCCGGTTATATTGGTGCCATCACGTGAAGGCGCCCCTCTCCAGCACTAGCATGTTACGTCTCACACACACACACACACACACACACACACACACACACACACACACACACACACACACACACACACACACACACACACACACACCATTTCTAGCCTCGCGTTATATCTTTGTGTTATTAGGTCGCGTGGTTAACTCTCTCTAAGTAACTGCGTTTTACAATGGTGTCATTGTGTATTAAATTAGAGGTCTATGCCAGGAGTCCAATTCCTTCCCTGCGTGTCCGTCTTTTACATACCTTCCTTGTTACCCCCACACGACTTATAGATCAGGAAGAGTCATGGTACTGAAGGGGTACAGAAGCAGCCATAAACCCCTTCAGTCTCCTCACGTCTTTATTCGTTAATTAGCCTCCTCCTGATTTTTTTTTTTTTTTTTTTTTTGAGACTCGGAGAGGTCCCTCAGAGAAGTAGCAGTTGTCGTAGCGCTAGATTCATCTCTGCCGTGAACCCAGTGGACTGCAGGCTAAAGATGCATATCTCCGGCAGTCACCGTCCTTCTTTTGGGAGAGAGGGAGGTAGATGGGGGACATTTGTATAACTGGGCAGGAAATCCCCCCACCCCCTCTCCAGCACCCCACCCCCTCCCTCTCAGATTAAAGGAGTCAAATGAAAGATAAATCCAACCCCTCCTGTTCAGAAAATCTCCCAAGCTGAAGGAAATCGTCTGAAAGTTGCAGGAATAAGTGACGTTCTCGGGCTAATATTTTTTCTTCTTACCACCGGACGATTTATTTCAACTTGGGAGACATCTCTGGTAGTAAAGGACTGTACTCTCTCTCTCTCTCTCTCTCTCTCTCTCTCTCTCTCTCTCTCTCTCTCTCTCTCTCTCTCTCTCTCTCTTCCTTTGTTCTTGTCTCCAGACGATTTTTTTCACCAAAAGTAAAACCCGGTAGTGATGGGGTTAATATTATAGGGGTTTTGTGGCTTAAAATTATTCCCTTCACTACGATGACTTGTATTCTGTTCTCGCCGCCACCAGACGATTTAGAGAGAGAGAGAATCACCAAACTGATGGGGTAAAAAGAAGAGAATATCAGATCTTTTTTGTAGTAATTTTAA
This sequence comes from Coenobita brevimanus, assembly GCF_032717465.1. Taxonomy (NCBI): domain Eukaryota; kingdom Metazoa; phylum Arthropoda; class Malacostraca; order Decapoda; family Coenobitidae; genus Coenobita; species Coenobita brevimanus. The sequence goes on from NC_137015.1 coordinate 28,753,185, forward strand.
CCACCATTAAAGTGATAAATAATTAATAATACATAAATAATAATAATAAATAGGCGACGGGTAAATGTAAATGATTTATTGACGCCCGGTTTTGGTGTCGGAATCTGTGGGTATAAAAAGGATTTCAGTCGCGCCATAGTGAAGCAAAATTAACACTAAGTAGGTTAATTTAAACTTTATCCAAAAATAATTAAGTCTCCAAAAATACATTGAAAAAATAATGTGTACTTAGTGAAGGACTACCCTTGAGGAAGGATAGATAGATAGATAGATACGAGTAGATAGATGAATGAATGGGTAGGTAGGTATACACAGACAGACACAAATGAGAGGTAGGTAGATGGATAGAGAGGTAAGTAGATAAATAGATAAGCTGATAGATAAAGGGATCGATTGCTGATGAATAGGTAGGTAGATAGATAGACAGATAGGAAAGTGGACGGAATGAAAATGGAAGATTGCAAATGAAATGGGATAGAATCACGTAGAAGTATTTTACGTGGATCAGATAATGAGATAGATAGATGGGTAGACGGGTTGATGGGAGTATGGAGTGAGAAGGAAAGAAGAATTTTAATTTAACCACAGTAGGATAGAATTGCTTGGAGGTGTTTTACGTGGATCAGATAGATAGATAGATAGATAGATAGTTTGGTAGGTAGATTGATACTTAGACAGACAGACAGGCAGGCAGATCGATCGACAGGTAGATAGATGTAGTGACGGGAGGGTACATGGCGTCTTGAGTTAAATAGATCGGTAAATTGATAGATAGATTGGCTGATAGAATGAGAGGTAGATAGAAAGTGAAGAAACAGACTGACTGATAGAATGATAGACAAAGGTGATAGATAAATGGACGGAAGGCATGGAAGAGAGGAAGATAGATAGATAGGTAGGTAGGTAGACAGGTAGGAACAGATGGATAGACAGATATGTAGACAGAATTAGAAAGAAAGTAGAGTGACAGATAAATAGAAAGCTTGAGAGGGAGAGCTGCTTTTAGAACGGTAGAGAGAGAGAGAGAGACAATGAAAGGTGTTTTGAATGAACGAGGTACCGGGAAGAGATAGAAAGATAAATAGCCGGCAGAGTGAGAGTGATGAGGCGGCAGATAAGCAGAAAGAGATAGATGGATAGATAGAGACTCGTGGATAAATAGATAAGTAGATTCATAAATATAGACGGACAGACACAGACATGGATAGATAGATAGATACTAGGTAGAGAGACAGATGGATCGATAAAGAAATAGACCTTTAGACAGACAGGTGGACAGATAGATAGATGGATAGATAGACAGACAGATAGATGAAAGGGAGGATAGGTGGAGTGATTACGGAGGGACTATAGTTTAAATGGGATGGACGAGATGGCAGGATACATAGATAGATGGAGAGAGAGAGAGAGAGAGAGAGATAGAGAAGGGGGGTGAATAGAACAGAAATGCGGAGGTAGAGTGAAAGGCTGAAGTAGACTAGATATATAGATAGATAGATAGACAGAAATATGGATATAGATATAGTAGATAGACACGGTGATAGGTAGTGGCAACCATCATCCACTCACTTGATGTAGTGCTGCCTCCTGCTTCATTCACCTTTATCACCTTTTCTTTCTGCCCTCACTGTTCCTATTTCTCCCATCTTTCATGTCACGTTTTATTGCTGTACTCCTCTTTCCATTTCAGGTGGCATTACCTTGAGTGACAAGCCAAATGATTTCTTGTAAGCCAGGAAACCATTTACGTTGCTGGGTGGTAACCATATAACCAACCCACACGTGTTTCCTACGTGTCAGCAAGTGGGTTGGCGGGGAGTTAGTGTCCATTTCCGTAAAACAACTAACTCGGGACAAACGACAACCCCTGCCGGGATTATGGCGTCTGGCTATAGATAGATAGATAGACATACGCATAGATATATACAGATAGGCAAAATGTTTAGGTTTGGAATGAAGAAGCACAACCGAGGATAGATAAGGTAGGAGAGTATACATACTTTCATACATACAAATATATACATACATACATACTGTACGTTGAAGACAGATATCCATAATCGATAGGTAGACACAAAGATGATGTTTGTTGGAGAGAGAGAGAGAGAGAGTTGAGGGGAGGGGGGAGTGTTAATAAGCATCCTTGTAGTTCTGATATACAGGGTGTAACAAAAACATTTCCAGAGTATGTTAGGAGGTGTGTAAAGGGATGTTACGTAAACAGAGGAGGGGCTTCCCGAGTGAGTGATGAAGGGATACGCCACAGTACTCACCTTACACTCATTTATCTTATTCACACGTCTTTACTCACCTTATTCACTGGTTATTACTCATTCTCCTTATTCACCGTCATTACTCATCTAATTCACCCATCTTCACGCATCTTATTCACCAGTTTTTACTCATTCACCTTATTCACCGTCTTTATTCATCATATTCACCTTACTCATGTCTCTATTCATCTTATCTTATTCATCCTTCTTTATTCATTCACCTCATTCACCCGTCATTGCTCATCTTATTCAACCTATTCACCCGTCTTTACTCATCGTATTCACCCTATTTAACTGCCTTTACTCATCTTATTCACTGTTTTTTGTCATCTTATTCACCAGCATTTATTTATTTTATTTACTGGCATTTGTTCAGTGCTGACGGGTATTTACTCATCTTATTCACTTTCTTAACCGGTATTTATTCATCTTATTCACCATCTTTGGTTTTTCATTTTATTCACCAGTGTTTATTTCATCTTATTTACTCATATTTGTTCAGTGTTAACCGATATTCACTCTTCATTCACCGAAATTTCCTCAGCTTGTTCATCATCATCATCATCACCACCACTACCACCACCACCACCACCACCACCACCACCACCACTTCGCGCACAAACGCTCCGCAGTTCAAATCCATTTTTTTTCCTACCATACCAAACGCTGCCAGGGACGCAGTGTTGTCTCCTTTAACCCTCTGATGGGCGGGATAACTCTAGCTTGTGTCCCAGCCCACGCCAGACGATTTTATTCAGCCGAGAGTGAGTCATAGGAGCCTGAGTGTTAATACAGGACTACGGTCGCCTAATCTCAGGGGTTGGGTGGCACCGTTTGACATTATGTTATTTATTTCATGCGTTATTTATTTCATGGACTCACTTTTGTTTTATCATCTTACTCATATTAATCACCCTTTATCATGTGTCATTTTCTTATTCACTGACACTGACGTACATTATTCATCGATTTTTATTCATGTTGCTCATTTTAATCACCCTTTTTCATGTGTCATTATGCTTCTTCACCGACACTGACTTGTCTTATTCATCGATTTTTATTCATTTTTCTTTCTTTGCTCGCGCTGTTTGCCATTTTTTCATATTGTATTCACTGTCATCATCTACTCGTACTTTGATTGTTGCTGTTCATCGATTTTTTTAATCATTCATTTAATTAATATTTTTTCATCCTGTTTATGTTCATGCAGTTCATCAAGTTTACTTACCAATATTCGTATGTTTGTTTCACTGTCAGTTTCACTCACCCTGTTCATCACCTTTATTCACCTTGTTTGTCGAACTTCACCATAATCATCCATCTTAATTAGTTATACATTTGCACACCTTACCCATTCACCTGTTGCTGATGAGGAGCCTACGCGTGGTGGCGCTGGGCTTCTTGGGTAGAGCAGCTGCAGTGTCCACCCGGCAGCCAAACCTCCTTACATTCCCTGCACCTCGCCGTTGGATGGACCCTGGTCCGACTTTGGTGAGGCGTTGTCTGCCACACGAGGACGCCGGTTCTCTACAGGGTGTATGGACAGGACTATGCTGTACTGTACTGCACCTGTAGGACACCTCCAGAAAAGCTATTGTCCACTTGTGATCGAGGGGTAGCCTTAGCCAGACAGGCTGGAGTTATGTAGCAGCAGCTGCTGCAGAAACTACATTCATCATTCACAAGTTGTTCATTGTATGTTGTCATAGCTTTTAACATCATATATTTCAATGTTTTGCTCATCAGTCGTTTTTTATCTTTATGTACCATTATTATTATTATTATTATTATTATTATATTGTAGGCGGTGGTGGTGGGGTCATTATCATCATCATCATCATTCACCCTTATCTTACCTACACTCATTTATTTTTAGTCACTTGTTAAATATTCATTCCATTGGTTATCGTTTAATAGTCATTCCTTTGATCTATTTTTACTACATTTATTCTTTGATGTCTGATTATTCTCATCGTATGCATGGTATTATTCATTCATATTCATTTATTCATCTTATTCAGGGAACTTTATTCATCTTATTTATCATTCTTTATTTTTCTTATTCGTCGATATTTATTCATCTTGTTCAGGGACCTTTATTCATCTTATTCATCGATCTTTATCCATCTCATCCATCGATCATTATTCATCTTACTCATCTTCGTTCACCTTGTTCACTGTTCTTTGTTCATCTAAATAATTGATCTTTATTGGTCATATTCATCATTCTTTATTGTGCTCGTTAATCTTTATTCATCTTATTGATCTTTTTTCTTCGTATTCACTCATTCTGTTGATCTAATTCATCGATGCTTATTCACTGATCTTCATTTTATTCATCAATCTCGTCTTATTCACCGATTTACATCATTCTTGTCCAATGGTATTTACTGACCTTATTCATAGCTCTTATTCATGTTATTTATCTAGTACATATATTAATAACCCTCTCATGGACGGAGCAACTCAAGCACTCAATCCAGTTAACGCCAGACGGTAACATTCAGGTGAGAGTGAGTAAGGGAGGCGGAGTGTTCATTCATTATTCATCGGTCTCGTGGTATTTGCTGTTTACGGGTATTTCTGCTTCTTCATCCAGTGCCTGTGTAATTCATTCATTCATTTCGCTTGTTACTCAGCTTATTCTCTCTCTCTCTCTCTCTCTCTCTCTCTCTCTCTCTCTCTCTCTCTCTCTCTCTCTCTCTCTCTCTCTCTCTCTCGCATCGTGGTCATTCATTTTCAGTTTCCCTATTCATCATTTACTTCATCTTATCCTTGCAACTCTTATTCATTTTCTGAGCTCAAAATTGCTGCTATTCATCTTACGCAGCGTTTGTCTTCACCTTTGTTACTAACCTCTTGCTCTTTGTTGCCTCCCTCCCTCCCTTACTGTTGTTCCCTTCTCGCTCCCTCCCTCCCTCCCTTACCGTTGTTTCCTACTCCTCCTCCCGCCCTTCCTCTCTCCCTTACTGTTGTTCCTTACTCCCTTCCTCCCCCCCTCCCTTCCTCTCTCCCTTACTGTATTTCCGTACTCCCTCCCTCCCTTAATACGATCTCTCTCTTCCCCCCCACAATTCTCTTCTTTCCTCCTTCCCTAGTGCTATTCCTCCCTTCTCTTAGTACTGCCTGTGCCTCTCCCTTTCCCTCCAGTAGTGATCGTACCTCTCTCCCTTCCTTCCCTGGTGCCATTCCTCCCTCCCTCCCTCTACTTATCCTATCCTTCCCTCCATCTCTCAATCCCTCCTCCCTTCCATAGTGCTATCCCTCCCTTAGTGCTATCCCTCCCCCTCCCCTAGTGCTATCCCTCCCCTCCTAGTGCTATCCCTCCCCCCTCCCCTAATGCTATCCCTCCCCCCTTCCCTAGTGCCATCCCTCCCTCCCTTCCTCCCCTAGTGCTATCCCTCCCCCCTCCCCTAGTGCTATCTCTCCCCTCCTAGTGCTATCCCTTCCGCCTTCCCTAGTGCCATCCCTCCTTCCCTTCCTCCCTTAGTGCTATCCCTCCCGTCTCCCATAGTGCAATCCCTCCCTCCCTTCCTCAACTAGTGCTATCCCTCCCCCTCTCCCAGTCCTATCCCTCCCCCCTCCCCTAGTGCTATCCCTCCCCCCTTCCCTAGTGCCATCCCTCCCTCCCTTCCTCCCCTAGTGCTGTCCCTCCCCCCTCCCCTAGTGCTATCTCTCCCCTCCTAGTGCTATCCCTCCCCCCTTCCCTAGTGCCATCCCTCCTTCCCTTCCTCCCTTAGTGCTATCCCTCCCGTCTCCCATAGTGCAATCCCTCCCTCCCTTCCTCAACTAGTGCTATCCCTCCCCCTCTCCCAGTGCTATCCCTCCCCCCCTGGTGCTATCCCTCCCTCCCTTCCTCCACTAGTGCTATCCCTTTCTCACATCCGCCATACCTTTCCCTCCTTTAGCGGAGATTTACTTTTCCAGGAGACACAAGAGGCACGGCAATATTCTGCGCCACTCCCTCCTTACCCATCCTGCAATACAAACATCATTAACGACACGCACTTGAGCCGAACGTTGTGATCTACGGCCTTGAAAATCTTGGTCGTGTTTGAAGTCGTATATCAGCCCTCGTAGCCCCTCTTCCTTGGCGATTTATTTTGCACAGTACACTCCAACACTCACTTGTTTGTTATTTATATCCATTGACGGCGCGACATACATGCAAGTGGATGGCGAGGTGTAATATGTTGAAAAAAAAAAGTGCTAAGTAAAATGTGTTGCGAAATCTACAAAGCCATTTAGAACACGACCTCCGGAGTCTTTATTTATTTATTTACTTTATTTTATTTATTAGTATTGGGTGTATGGCAATTCTCGTGTGTAAAAGAGGTCAGTTTTTCCCTCCCCCTCCATTTTTTTTTTTTCATACCCTCTAACTTCTCTTCCTCCCTCCCTCCCTCCCTCCTTTTCATATCTTTCCTTCATACCATTGTCTTTCTTCTTTCTTTCTTCCTTCCTCTCTTCCCTTCTTCGTCCCTCTCTTTCTTTCATTCCTTCTCTCTTCCTTCATCCCCCTTTCCTTCTCTTCTTTCAGTCATTTTTCCTTCCTCTCCTTCCTTCAATTTCCTCTCACTCTTCCGTCCTTTGTTTTTCCCTTTTATGTCATTCCGTCTTCATGTACTTCCTTCTCTTCCCTCCCCCCGCCTCTCTCTCTCTCTCTCTCTCTCTCTCTCTCTCTCTCTCTCTCTCTCTCCCCACCCATCCATCCATCCATCCTTCCTTCCTTCCTTCCTTCCTTCCCTTCCTTCCTTCCCTTCCTCCCTTCTGCCTCTCTTATTCCCTTTAACCATCCAGCCGTTCTTCCGTCTCTCCGTTTTCCCTACCTTCGCTTCCTTTTTCCTTCTTCCCTCCCTCTCGCCCCCCCTCCTCACATGCAACAGAAGGAAACGTGGCAGCATCGCTTGGCCCTCTGCCGAGAGAGAGGGAGAGAGAGAGAGAGAGAGAGAGAGAGAGAGAGAGAGAACAAAAAGGGGGGGAGAAAGAGGGTGGGAGGAGGAAAAAGATAGTAGGAAGGAGGGAAGAAGAGAGAGGGAGGGAGGGAGGGAAACTAGAGCAAGGTAGAGAGAGAGAGGGGGGGGGGAACTAGAGCAAGGTAGAGAGAGAGAGGGGGGGGGAACTAGAGCAAGGTAGAGAGAGAGAGAGAGAGTGAGAGAGAGCAAGGAAGGAGAGATGGTTCACAAGATAGGGCCCGGTCATGAAAAATACCCTACATTATACACTGAAAAATGAAAGGGCTGAAAATTGTGAAAAAATATGGACATTGTTTTTCAGGTCTCCGTGTGTGTGTGTGTGTGTGTGTGTGTGTGTGTGTGTGTGTGTGTGTGTGTGGAATTGAAGATACATACATACAAGTACAGGGTGGTTCATAAATATCGCCTCGCTAGACTTCACTTGGCGGTATCTTGTGTCTTGCGGGTACGGCTCAGTTTGCTGGTGTGGGCGTGGCGTTATATTTGGACCACCCTGTATATTTATATATTTATTTATTTGTTTATTTGTGTATTTCTTTATAGATGTGGACAGTAAGTAATGGTGTATGTGTGTTTAAATTCTATACTATTAACCTCGCAGCATGAAATGAGAGAGGCAGTTGGAATTGCCCCCGTCTTTCTCTCTCTCTCTCTCTCTCTCTCTTTCTCTCTCCCTCTCTCTCTCTCTCCGGCTTCCATTCCATCCTTACAACCTTCCCGCCTGATTCTTTACTTCTTTTCCTCACTTCCTCCCTCCTTCCCTCACTTTCTTCCACCATTCCTTTCTTATTTCCTTCTAGCTCTCTCCTCCTCCTCCCTCCCTCCGTCCTTCACTTTCTTCCACCATTCCTTCCCTACTCCCTTCTAGCTTACCTCTCCTCCTTCCATATTTCATCTGCCCTTCATCCTTGTTTTCTTTGTTTTTTCGAGTTGTTTATTTTCTTGATCTTTTCATTTCGTCCTTTCCTTTCTTGGTTTTTTGCTTTCCTTCGTGTTTTTCCTTTCTTCTGTTCTTTCGTCTTTATTTTGCTTGTTTTTCCTTCCTTTCTTCCATCCACTAACCCTTTTTCTTTCCCCACATAGCTTCCTTCTTCCTTCCTTCCACCCTTCCTTCCCTCCCTCCCTACCTTGCTTCCTTGCTTGCTTGTTTGCTTGCTTGCTTCCTTCCTTCCTTCCTTACTACTTTTTTCCACTTAGTTTCCTCTTCCCTCCTCCCCCTTTTACCATCATTTCCTTCCTTCCTTCATTCATTCATTTACCTGTCCTTCTTTCCTTCCATCCTTTCTTTATATTTTTCTCGTTCCTCCTCCCATCCTTGTTTCATTACTTCCTTCCTTCCTCTCCTGCTTATTACTTCCTCCTTTTCGCCTTTCATCCTTTCTCTTCTTCCTTCCCTCCTTCCATCGTTCCAACCTTTCTGTCTTTCCCCTTTCCTCTCTTCCTCCCATTTCTCTCTCACTCTCTCCATCTCTTTCTTCCTTTCCATTCCTTCCTTCCTTCCTTCCTTCCTTCCATCCTTCCTTCCTTCCTTCCTTCCTTCCTTCCATCCTTCCTTCCTTCCTTCCTTCCTTTCCCACCCTGATATACACGGAATATATCAGTTCATATTTTTATGCGATATATTTTTTCCAATTGATTTCAGAGGAAGATATGAGAGAGAGAGAGAGAGAGAGAGAGAGAGAGAGAGAGAGAGAGAGAGAGAGAGAGAGATGTAAAGTTGGTGGTTGTGAATAGTGTGATGGTGGCAGCTGTGGTATGTGTGCATGTACTGTATATGTATGTACAGTATATGTATGTTATGTTTTTTTGCGTGCGGTTATGTATGTATGTCTATATGTTGTCTGTATGTGTGTATGTAGGCCCGTGTATGTATGTATGTGTATGTAGGCCTATATATGTGTATATGTAGGCCGATGTGTGTATATAGGCCTATGTATGTGTGTATATAGGCCTATGTATGTGTATGTAGGCCTATGTATATGTGGATGTAGGCCTGTGTATGTATGTACTTATATATATAAAGTTTATTGCGTGTTGTTGTGTGTATAGCTGTAGCCTTTGTATGTATGTAGTTACAGTATATATGTACGTACGCACATACAGTATATATCTGTTATATATAATTATGTATGTATGTGTGATGTACATATGGTTGTGTTTGTGTTTAGCATACTTGTGTATAAGAATGTATACAATGTATACATACAGTATATATGTTAGTAACGTATTGTGTACGTGTGTGTATGATATGAGCATTTGTGTGCATGGTTGTGAACGCTTGTGTGTGTAGGTATGCGTGTTTGTAATGTGTGTAAATATGAGGTTTTCAGTGCGTGTGTTTCCAGTTGTGTGTATGTTTATGACCATTTAATTTTCTGTGTATGTGCATGACGCCTGTGTGTACATTTGTGTGTGCGTTTTTTTCTGACGGTGTGAGTGTTTGCCCGTGTGCTGTTGGTGTTTGCGCACATACATGTGTATTTGTTTGCTGAGGTTGTGTGTGTTTGTGTGTGTGTGTATGTGTGTGTGTGTGTGTGTATGTGTGTGTGTGTGTGTGTATGTGTGTGTGTGTGTGTGTATGTGTGTGTGTGTGTGTGTGTGTGTGTGTGTGTGTGTGTGTGTGTGTGTGTGTGTGTGTGTGTTTCTCTGTAAAAATATTAAACAGTACTCATTAATTGTAATGGCTGCAGTGCAGTAATAATAATGACAATCACAAGGAGCTGTGCCAAGGCACAGCAAAGCCGTCCCCGGCAGTCATTTTAGTGCTGACGTATAAACACAACAGGATATCTAGTCAAAGATGTCACATAACAAATTTGGAGTAAATCGGGTGAAAATTGACGATTTTATGACCATTTGAAATTTTAGGCCCGACCCACCTGACATTGACCCCCGCGCCCTACCGCTGACTGGGGGGTGACCCCCCTGATGTAACGAGGCATGTTATAGGAACCAGATTTGAAAGTTTCACCTTTAGGTTTTGGTTTCATGTCAGTGTGACGAAGTTGAAAGGAGTTATGACTAAAAAACGATTTTTTTTTTTTTTTGGGGGGGGGCCTCCATCTTGGGCCTTGGCCCAATTTGGCCCAAAATTTAATCAGGTGATCAGAAGGTCATAGCCCATCATCCCTGCAGTTTTAGTCAAAATCACACCACTAGTTTTCGCGTCAAGTATTTAACAGACAGCCAGACAGACAAACCGATTGAAAACAATACCCGTCCCAGAGCTCCTCCGGGGCGGGGACGGGTAATCGTAATAACTTCTTCAAAGGAACCTTCTGCTATCACCACTAATAATAATAATAATAATAATAATGATAATAATAAACCCCTCCTCATGCACTAGACCAATCACAAGCTGCCATCGCTTCCTCCCTGTGACGTCACAGTGCAGGACGACTCACGATTGGCCAATAATTATAGTAGCTCTTGTTGACTTATTTTCTCGCACTTTTTTTTTTTTTTTTTTATCGCCTTGAATATATTTATAGGCGAATCTGACACGGGATTTGGGAAATGGCCGATGCATTATGGATTGATGACCGATGGCGGTTAAAAATATGGCGGTTTGACAATTTGGAAAAAAAAAAAAAAATCAGTTACGATATGTTTGATTTATGGAGGGTTTATGTAATGTAACTTTCATGGATTAGTGGATTTGTGGCTTTATATATATAGAGATGAAATGATCTGGTGGGATTGTGGTAATGTCGGGTGTGTTGGAGGTAGCTACTGGCCCACTGGTAGGGATGGTGGTAATTGTGGTAGGGATAGCGGTAATGCTAGTAGGGATGGTGATAGTACTGGTAGGGATTGTGGTAGTACTGGTAGGGATGGTGGTAATTGTTGTAGGGATAGTGGTAGTGCTAGTAGGAATGTTGATAGTACTGGTAGGAATGTTGATAGTTCTGGTAGGAATGGTGGTAGTACTGGTAGGGATGGTGATATCACTGATAGGGATGATGGTAATTGTTGTAGGGATAGTGGTAGTGCTAGTAAGGATGGTGGTAGTACTGGTAGGGATGTGGTAGTACTGGTAGGAATGGTGGTAGTGCTGGTAGGGATGGTGGTAGTACTGGTAGGGATGGTGGTAGGGGCCAATGACCTTCACTTCTGCTCCTACAACTTTAAAATCAAGCAAACTGTCTTATCACGCCTCCTCCCCTCCTCCTGCCTCTCCCTTCCTCACTGGGCCTTTCCTTTGCTTCACCATGCCTCTCCCTGCCTCTTCTTTGCCTCACCCTGCCTCGTCTTTTGCCTCACTCTGCTTTCCTTTGCGTCACTCTGTTTCTTGTTTGCTCCGCCCTGCCTTTCTCTGCCTCACCCTGCCTCCTCTTTGCCTTACCCTGCCTCCTCTTTGCCTCACCCTGCCTCTTCTTTGCCTCATCTGGCCTCTTTGCCTCTCCCTTACCTCACTTGGCCTCTCCCTTGCCTCACCCTGCCTCCACCTGTCCTCACCTTGCCTCACCCTGCTTTTCCCTGCGTCACCTCTCCTTTGCCTCACCCTGCCATATTCCCTCCTCACCTTGCCTTATTCCTAAATCACCCTATCTTATTCGCCCCTCACCCTGTTTTATTCGTGGCTCACTCTGTCATATTCATGCTTACGTTGCCTCATCGTATGTTGCCTCACCCTGCCTCATCCCTGTCCCACCCTGCCACCTACCACACCCAATCTTGTTTCTGCTTCACCCTGCCATATTTCTGCCTCTCCTCGGCTTATTCCTGCCTCACCCTGCTTTTTACTGCCTTATCTTGCTTCACTTCCTTGTATATTCCACACATGCCTTAAACGCCCTGCCTTACCCTGCCTTTTTACATACTATTTTTTTAGAACAGTATCAAAGGTCAGGTCACAGGTCAAGGTCAAAGCAGGATCTTGAAGATTAACTTAAGCAATTTTTTATACATTTAAGGCCAGAATTTATGAAAAGGTTGACGGTAAAGGGAGAACGACGGAATTAGAGTATGAGAATCGGGTAAATGTCAAGGTCACGTGACTGGCTTAACTTCCGACCAGGGTCGCATTTTGCGACATTTTCAAGTCAAGATCATCTTGATATCCATTTTAACAGATACTGAGTTTCTGGTGAGTGTCGCGAAAACGGATCTGCAAGATTGTATTGCCTTTACCTCAGCGCCATCTATAAACATTCGTTCGTGCGTCATGGCTGCCTTGGAAGATATTGTGCAAGCTGAGGAATTAAGTTATAATTCCTCATGTGATTAACCAGACGGGGCATATGCTTGAAATTTTGGCGTCAGATGAAAGGGCAACTGCACCATTGTTGTTGGGGACAAAGTAAAATTGTCAAAATCCTCAAAACCCTCACGTTGTGGTAGTATTAGAGGAAATAGCAGCGTCCTTCACACACATCACCGAGATTTACAGGTGGACTGGCCACATGCTCTTCATCTTCTCTATCGAGTGTGGCCTCACCTCAGTAGCTGTGGGTTTGTTTACAAAATGGAAAGTCAGTATCGGTCAAAATAACTCGGCAGGAACATTGACTGATCTTCACTAGTCATGCTCAAAAATCAAAATCGTTTTGACTTATGGTGCTCGCGAAAACGGGTATCAGCATGAAAGTCAATAAACGGTATCAGTATTGGTCAAGATGTTTGACTTTTAATGTCACGAAAACGCGACTCAGTTTTGATTTGTGTATGCCTGCCTCATCCTGCTTATACCTGCCTTACTTATCCTGCCTAACGCTGCCTCACCCTGTCCCATCCTGCCTTATGTCTGCCTCGCTTATCCTGCCTAACGCTACCTCACCCTGCCCTATCTTGCCTTATATCTGCCTCGCTTATCCTGCCTAACGCTGCCTCACCCTACCTCATCCTTCCTCATATCTGCCTCACTTGTCCTGCCTAACTTACCCTGCCTAACGCTGCTCACCTTGCCTCATCCTTCCGTATATCTGCCGTACTTATCCTGCCTAACGCTGCCTCACCCTGCCTCATTCCAGCCGCACACTACCTTCCGTACCGTACCTCCATTCTGTCTTTCTATATAGTACTTCCTCCTTACCCTCCCTTGAGAATCTTGTGCCTCAAACGCGCCTGCTTCTCTCTCTCTCTCTCTCTCTCTCTCTCTCTCTCTGTTTTTGTGTATTACGTGGTAGTGGAGACTGGTTGGAGGGAACGTGTGATGTGGACCTCATCTGTATTTCTGCATAATGATGATGATAATAATAATAATAATAATAATAATAATAATAATAATGGGCAGCCTCCTAATAAGCATATTTTTTCTAGATAGAGAGAGGGAGGGGAAAGAGACTCAGTTATGCAGGCGACACAGACACTGATAGACAGACAGACAGATAGATAGAAAGAAGAGAGACAGACAGACAGATACACAGACAGACACAGGCAGACAGATAGACAGGATAAACCGAGAGACAGACAGACAGACAGACGGACAGAGAGAGAGACAGACAGACAGAGGGAGAGACAGAGAGAGTGAGACAGACAGACAGAGACAGATAGACAAACAGATAGACAGACAGACAGACAGACACTCAGATGGACATAGGCAGACAGATAGTCAGACAAATAGACCAAAAGAAGAGAGAGAGAGAGAGAGAGAGAGAGAGAGAGCGCCTACTTGGATATCTCACCTTTAACTTGGTCTGTCCCTGCCTTCCTCTCTCTCTCTCTCTCTCTCTCTCTCTCTCTCAGTAAAACACGGAATAATGAAGAAAGGAATATAATGACAAGAGGAAAGGTAATAATGGAGGAAAGAAAATAATGTAAAGGATGTGACGGAAGGAAGGAAGGTGAGACGGGATGGAGAGAGAGAGAGAGAGAGAGAGAGTGGGAGGGGAAGGGAGAAGGATGGAGGGAGGGAAGTAACAGAAAGTAACGAGAGAAGGAGGGATGGAGGAAGGGAGAGAAGTAAGGAGATGGAAGGAGGGAAGAATGGAATGAATGAATGAAAGAGAGAGAGAGAGAGAGAGAGACAGAGAGAGAGAGAGAGAGAGAGAGAGAGAAGGAAGTATGGAAAGGGAGAGAGGCAATAAAGGGAGGGTACACGTGACGTCACTACCGTTGTCACCTGCATAACCCAGTCTCTTTCCCCCCCCCTCTCTCTCCCTCTCTCTCTCTCTCTCTCTCTCTCTCTCTCTCTCTCTCTCTCTCTCTCTCTCTCTCACCTTTCCTCCCCTTCTTATCTACTTATTGGTCTTCCCGTTTCCTCCATATCTCTCCTTATCTCTCTCCTTCCCTCCAGTTTCTCCCTCCCTCCTTCTTTCCTCCTCCTCTCTCATTCCTTCTTCCTCCTTGTCTTCCTCTTTATTCTCTCCATTTGTACCTCCTTTCCCTCCCTTTCTTCCATCATACCAATCTTTCTCCTCCCTTCATTCCCTCCCTCCCTTCCTCCCCCCCTCTTCGCTTTTTTTCTCTCTGGTCCCTACTATCTCTTCTTCCTCCATTCTCTCTCTCTCTCTCTCTCTCTGGGATCCTTCCTTTTCCTTCGTCCTTCTTTCTCGTTTTCCTCTCCTGCCTTCCATCCTATTCATTTTCTGTCATATAGTCGAATTTAAATATACCTTTCATAATAATAATAATAATAATAATTATTATTATTATTATTATTATTATTATTATTATTGTTATTACTCCTCCTCCTCCTCCTCCTATTACTACTACTACTACTACTACCAGTTAATTAATATATTTCACATTTTATCTTTATTCACTAGTTTTGTAGTAATTTCAGCGATCATTATGTGTAGTAGTAGTAGTAGCAGTAGCAGTAGTAGTAGTAGCAGTAGTAGCATTGTCGTCATTCGCAGTTTCGCTTTCTTAATACCGCTTCCCCTTTAACTCTACGGCAAACATCAGCCAAATTTCACACATTATTTTCCTCAGATGTTGAATACGCTCTTTCGTCTCCACTCTTTAGGCTCTCTTCCTCTCTCTAATCTCTCTCTCCCTCTCTCTAATCTCTACTTTATCTCTAATGGATAAGGGGAGGGGGAAGGAGGGGAGGGGAGGGGAGGAAACTAGGTCAGGGTTATGATTACTTGAACCTCCCCTCCCGCCTCCCCAAAACTCTTCCTTCCCCACTCTCCCCTCCCCCTCCCCTCCTCCTCCCCAATTCTCTCCATTCCCCTTCTCCTCCTCCTCCTCCCCAATTCTCTCCACCCCTTACTACCTTCCTCCCTCCCTCCCTCTTTCTCTCACCGCCCACTTGTTCATACCTTCCTCTCCCTCCCTCCCTCCCTTCCTGCCTGTCTTTCTCTCTCCCTCCCCTCTCTCCGTTCCTCTGTCCCTCCCTGCCTGTATTTCTGTTTCCCTCCTTCATTACCCTTCCTTCCTCTCATCCTGCCTCCCTCCCCTTCTCCTTTTCCCACCCTCCTTCCCTACCTCCGTCTCTCCCTCCATTCTTCCTCACTTCTCCCTCTCGTTATCCCTCCATCCTTTTTCACCTCTGTCTCTCTTCCTGCCCTCCATCCTATTGCCCGTACTCTCATTCTAGTTTCATCTCTCCATGCCCCTGTCTCTTTCCTTCCTTCCCTCCCTCTCTCTCTTCCTCGCTCTCCAACTCCTCTTCCTCTCCTTCTCTTCATCCTTCCCCTTCCGTCTCTCTCTCTCTCTCTCTCTCTCTCTCTCTCTCTCTCTCTCTCTCTCTCTCTCTCTCTCTCTCTCTCTCTCTCTCTCTCTCTCTCTCTCTCCCGTCCTTCAGCGAACCTTTCTTTCATTTAGTTATCAATTCCCTCCATCCCTCTCCTCCCTCCCCCTCCCCTCCTTCCTCTATCTCTTCATCTCTTCTCCGCCCCCCCCCTCGTCCCCCTCCCTCCCTCTCACATTACCTCCTTCGCCTACTCAGGTTGCCTCCCTCCTCTTCTCCTTCCCTCCCTTCTTCTCTCCTTCTCTCCCTTCTTTTTTCCCTTCCTCCCTCCCTCACTCCATCTTTCCCTCCCTCCCTTTCCTTCCCATTCACTCTCTTCCTCCTTCTCCCTCCACCTTTTATCTTCCTTCGTTTCCTTCTTACCTTCCCTCCCTCCAGTATGTTTTTTCCCTCCGTACCTTAATTCTCTCTCCCTTCTTCTCTCCCGTACGACTTTCAGTCCCTCCTTCCCTCCACCTCCTTTTCCTTCTCCCTTCCTCCATCCATCCATCCATCTATCCATCCATCCATCCATCAATCCATCCATCCATCCTCGCTGTCTTTTCCTCCGTCCTTT
>NC_137015.1:30042130-30054630 GCF_032717465.1 Coenobita brevimanus
AGAACGGGAATGAAAGAGACAGAGAGAGAGAGAGAGAGAGAGAGAGAGAGAGAAGAATGAGCTAGAGAGAGACAAACTGCAGGAGTGAGAGAGATGAGTGAGAGAAGAGACATCAGTGAGACAAAGAAAATGTACACAGTGTGATTGTGAGAGAGGTAAAGAAAGTGAGAGACGAGCCAGAGACAGAAATGCAGAAGTAGAGAGAGTGAGTCTGAAAATAGGAGATAAAGAAAGAGTGAAAGGATAGATTTTGAGATAGTGCCAGAAAGACAGAAAGAGAGACAGAGAGAAATAGTGAGAAAGTGTGAGACAGGGACACTGAGATAAAGTGAGTGAGAGGCAGGCACACAAACAGAATGAGTAGGAGCATGAGACAGTGTGAGACAGAGGTAGAGAAAGTGTGACAGGAGACGGTGAGATAGAGAAAAGAGGGAGTGTGTGTGTGTGTGTGTGTGTGTGTGTGTGTGTGTGTGTGTGTGTGTGTGTGTGTGTGTGTGTGTGTGTGTGTGTGTGTGTGTGTGTGTGTGTGTGTGTGTGTGTGTGTGTGGAGAGAGAGAGAGAGAGAGAGAGAGCGTGGTTGCTAGGCGGGGTGGTAAGGCTACTTTAACTTGTACCCTGTGAGAGAGAGAGAGAGAGAGAGAGAGAGAGAGAGAGAGAGAGAGAGAGAGAGAGAGAGACAGACAGACAGAGAATACAGGGAAGAAAGGGACGGGTAGAAGAGAGAAACATGGGAAGGAAGAGGGAATGATGGATGGAAAGATGGAAGAGAAAGAAGAATGAAAAGGGAAGGAAGAGAGGAGGGAGGAAAGAAAGGGGGGAGGGAAAGAAAGAAAGAAAGCAAAGAGGAAGGAAGGAAAGAAGAAAGAGAGGAAGGAAAGAAAGGAAGGTAGAAAAGAAGGAAGTACAGGAAGAAAAGAAATATGGTGGGAAGGGATGAAGGAAAAATGAAAGGCAGGAAAAGGGAAAGAAGGAAAGAAAAGAGGAAGGGAGGGAGGAAAAACGGTGGGAAAGAAGGAGGAAGAAATGGCAGAAGAAGAAAAAGAAGGAAGGAGGAAATGTAAGAAGAAAGCAGGGAAGGACGGAAGAGAGAAAGGCTGGAGAGAAAGCACGCAGAAAGAATGAAGGGAAAGAAAGGGGGAAGGAGAGAAGCAGGGATGGGAAGGAAGAGGGAAAAATGGAAGGGAGGAGACCAAAAGTGAAGGAAACAAGGATGGAATAATCGAGAGGAGGAGAATGACAAGAAGGAAAAAGGACAGAGAGAGAGAGAGAGAATTCTATAGGGAGATCAAAGGGGGTTCCTACCTGATACTTCTCCCTCTCCCCTATCCTCCTCTCCCTCCCTCTCACCCATCGTCCTAATTCTTCTCCTCCCTCCCTCCCTCTATTCCATTGTTTTCCTTTCTCTCTCACTCTCTCTCTCTCTCTCCATCTCCTGCCTCTCACCCACTCATCCATGCTCTCTCTCTCCTTCCCTCTCATCCATCTTCCCCCCCACTCATTCTCTCCCTCCCTCCTTCATCAACCCATTCTCTTCACTTGCACCTACTCTCCCTTTCCTCGTCCTCCTCCTCCTTCCCTGTACTTCTCTTTCTTTCACCCTGCTTCCCTCCCTCTCTCTCTCTCTCTCTCTGCACTGTAATCTCCCTCTGTCTCCCGCTCCCTCCCTATCTTCCCCTTCCTCTCTCTCTTTTTTTTTTTTCTTTCCCATTTTACCCTCCCCCAAATTTACTTCCTCCCTGTTTCCTCATTCTGCATTCTCTCCACCTCTTCCTCCTCCTTCCGTATACTCCTATCCTTCCCCATTTTGCCTCACACCAACCTTCTTCTATCTCTACCTCCCTCCCTCTCTCAATTGCCCTTCATTCTATCTTCCCTCCCTCTCTTCCTTCTTCCCCATACTCCTCTCCCTCCTTCTGCCCATTCGAATCTCCCTCTCCTCTTCCTCTTCCACCTCCACCCTATCCCTCCCCTCTCCCTCTCCCAATTTTCCCTTCTAATTTCTCTCCATCTCTTCCTGTTTGTATCACTCTAATCTCCCTCTTTCCATCCATTTCTCCCCACTCTAATCTCCCTTCATCCCTCACTTCTTCTCTCACTATATCTCTTTCCACTTAAATCTCCATCCATCTCTCACTTCTATACCGACACATGTAAACTTCCATCAACCTCTCACTCCCTTTTTCCATATTTCTCCCTATTTTAATTTCCTCCACTTCCACCTCCGTCCACCCTTCCCTTTCTCCCCCCACTCTAATCTCCCTCCAACTCTGCTCCCTTCTCTCTCTCTCCCCATTCCAATCTCCCTCCATCTCCCACTCGCTACTCCCACCCCAGTCTAATCTCCCTCCATCTTCCCACCCACCCTCCTTCTCCCTGCCGCTAATGCCTGCAATTAAGAAGCTAATCACCATCTGGCAGTGATTATGCAAGTTAGGAGAGAAGCCACTGTTGGGTACACTCAAAGGTTACGGAACACACATGCATAATGCACTACAGAAGGTCATAATACACAGAGTTAATATTGCATACCACACAAAAAGACGTGACACTCGAAAGTTTCATTACACAGACTTCATAATCCAACTCTATAAGGTACAGAAAGATAAGGCTCTCTAGAATAAGGCACAGAAAGACGTGACTCACTAAGAAGGTCATATTTCACAATTATAATATTAACCTACACGACGATTGTACAACACAGAGAAATATTACACTTTAGAGAGGCCACATATCACACAGAAATCATATTATTGTATTAAAGGAAGACATCAATTATTTCCATAAAAATTATATAACACTGACAGATGACATTACACATAGAAAAATTAAGTTATATAATCTTCCCCCCCCTCTCTCTCTCTCTCTCTCTCGTCTTCTAAAAGTTAAATGTTCCCTGAGTTCTGAGCTGCACAGTAAAATTACATTACTAAACTTTTCATTCTTTTAAAGCGGGAATTACAGGCAGACTGATGATGATGATGATGATGATGATGATGATGATGACGATAGCGGTAACGATGACGATGATGATAACACAGACGATGATGATGATAATGATGGTAACGCAGACGATGATGATGATGATGATGATGATAATGCAGACAACGACGACGACGACGACGATGATGATGATGATTTAATATATCAACCTCAAACAAGACAGGTGTTAATTTGAGCCTATTCTGTTCTTTCTCTAACCCCTCCACTACGCAAGGTCTCCATACCTGCATATAATCACCTCATCACCTTTCATCCTTCCGCTGCCTCCATGTAAGGTTCTTTCGCCCTTTCACTATAATGCCCACCTTCTCAATTTACGGTCATATTCTAAGCAGTGTTGAAGATTTCGTAACATTTCCCTTACCCATTTATTCTGAAAATTACACCTCGCTATCCATTTGTATGATATCGATGCAAACTGTCATTAAAACTATATAAATACCAAATAATACAATGTTAAGGTGTAATACGCTTGATAAATCGCTAAGAAATACGTGTTAAGAGTCCCCTCACGTGACCTAGGATCCAGCACATATTCTCGCTACTATTAGACGATTATATTCGGCTCGGGAAAGATCAATTCGTAAGGAAAAAATGTAAAAAAAAAAGTCATCACAGTGAAAAGGGGTAAATGCACGTCCACTATCCACATTACGCCGGGCATGTAACATCCTTATGTCCACATCCTCACCTTTATTGTATCCAAATCTCTCATGCAGCACGACGACGCCTTTTTCTTCTCTCTCTCCCTCTGTCTGTCTGTCTCTCTTAATACCTACTTCCTTCAACACGATTTTACTCAATTTAGAAAAGGTCTCTCGTGCTGAAGGGGTAAAAAACATATCATCTCCACTAAATCTTTCACTACAGTGACTTCCTTTGTTTACTGTATTCTTGTACCATCCAATAAATTCCAACTCCTTCACTACGCTGACTTAATCTGCTTTATTTTGATTTATTCTTACTACCTCCAGTCGACTCGAATAAGCTTTGGAGAGGCCATATCTATCAGAAAAAGTGCCAATTAATCCCTTCCCATCCTGTCTTTACCCCTAGGCTTAAAAAAAATAGTATGAAGGCAATAGGAACGAAATATATATCACTTCACCGTTGGGCGGAAAAGAACTCTCCCGTTATGCAACAATTTTCCCGTTTTCCCAGCGTTCAGGCATCTCACTTTAATTTCTTTCTTTTTTATGATTTTTTCAGGGCGTTTTTCCCTTTTTTTTTCATGTTCAGGAATCTCCAACTGAACGGCGCTGACTTTTATGTTTTTATTTTGCGTTTTGTTTTTTCACGAGCAAGATTAAATGGTGTGGGTGAGAGGTTTTTGTTCCTGCATCTGACACACACACACACACACACACACACACACATGTATACACAGACGAGCGCGCACGCTCAATAAAGGTACACACACACACACACACACACACACACACACACACACACACACACACACACACACACACACACACACACAGAAACAGACACAAACACGAGCATCATGTGTGCATATAAAGTATCCTATACATACGCACAGTACTGTACATACACAAGTACCCTATATACATGCATACAAATATGCACACACACACACAGACCCATACACAAACCGTTCCCCCTCCTCTCTCTCTCTCTCTCTCTAGCTGATGAAAAACCAACACATCTATCCAATATCTGTAATCCTATACCTCTGACCTATGGCATCGAACCGCCTGCCAGGTCAACCACACCATCCACCCAACCTAACCATCTAACACCATCCAGCCATCCAAACCATCTCACGCAACCGATCTAATCATCCATCTAACCAAACAATCATTTACCTTCTCTAATCCTACTACCCACATATTCAGACCTAACCCTACTATCAATCTAACCTCTTCTAACTTGAGTCAATCTTAACCAGTCTTCCCAATGCCTAACCTAATCTAGTTACCCATCAAACATAATCTAATAATTCATCTAACCTACAACAGACTAAAACACACTAAATAATCACCTTCACTAAGTTAATCCAACCCAATTTAACCTAACCTAATCTGCCACCTATCCCAAGCTAATCTATCAATTTTATCCTAACCTAGCCAACTATCCTTCTAACTTACCCAGGGTGTGTACGTTTGTCTACCTCCTTACGCAATTCTTTTATGAGCCGTTTGCAACACATCTATGGGCACGTGACAGTCTTGACATTTAGAAATTTTGAGAGAGAGAGAGAGAGAGAGAGCATAACCTGATTCTCACTGACCCGGCAAACACTTAAGCCAAGTTTGGGGCCTGATCCACATAACCCCTTCACTACGATGACCTCTTTTATTCTTCATACCCCCAGACGATTTTATTCACATTAATAAATCCCTCGTTGAGAAGTGGTTAACCCCTTCACCCTAAGGACGCACTTTTTTTTGCTTTACTCTTGCTACCGTCAGACGATTTATTTTGCCCAGGAGGGACTGCGAACGGCGAGGGTTATTGGATACAGCCTTCGTTAATCCTGCATGACGAAAAAAATCCCCTGAGCTGAAGAAAACGGAGTGCAGGAAGGACGCACGAAAGAAAAAATAAAAATAAATAAATAAACAAATATTATCGGTCTGAAAGGATGAATGGTGTGGTATGACTTCGAAGGCTGTTATATTCGTGGGTCTAAGAGGCTCCCAAGCACCTCCTCTTAGCGATTTGTTTTCCATATTACACGACACTTATTTCAGTCCTCCAGTATCCAAGTCTCCAGTGGTAAGTAAAATGGTCTGATGGTAGAAAAATTAAAGGGAAATCAAACTGAAATGGAAACAAAAGAAAGAAATACATGTAATATATTCACTTACACGCGATCAATATTTTTAAAATAGACATGATTTGCAGTAATATCATAGGAGGGAATATGAACGGGAAATGTGCAGAAATGAACAATGACGGGAGAGGTGTTGGGGAGCCTTCTAAACCCACGACAACACGGCCCTCAGGGTGAGTGTGTTGAAATTGTTACATAACCTGTGCATTTTTACTTACTGGCACGAGAATACCTGAGTCGCCAGAACACACACACACACACACACACACACACACACACACACACACACAGAGTTCGCTGTTACTTACATACAGTCGGCGCTCGCGAATAACGTTTAAGAGAATCCTGAAAAACAACGTTAATAGCGAAAACGTTTTGGGCATGACATTACAATGCATATAAGAAGGATTAAGTGGCTCTGCTGCCCAGTAACTCTGACCTTTTTTTTTTTTTTCTGTTTCTAATCCCTTATTACACTTTTCTGAAATAAAGAGACTAGTCAATAAATCATATAAATAAAAACTTCCCATGACTGTCTCTTAACGCTGGGTCCAATTTTCACTCTCTTTAAAACTATTACCTCTAATAATTATGGGGTTAGCAGTTCTATCATACCCACACCTGGCCACACAGCTGTACCACTGTTTACGCAGCTATAATCTGATCTACATACAACTGCCACTGACGCCTCCCACGATATCCCCGTTATTTGAGCGGTGTCGAACGTTATTTGCGAAAATGGTTAGATATTCCCTACCGATATTTGCGAAAACGTTATTACTGAAGTCGTTATTCGGGAGAAACTACTGTGTATGCACATTTAAATGAACGTTTAATTACATACGCTCTCTATTTACACGCGCACGCACGCACGCACGCACGCACGCGCGCACACACACACACACACACACACACACACACACACACACACACACACACACACACCTGCACAGTCTATACTCAGATATCGTACAGTTAGACAGTATACACATGCTCCCTCATCATACATATGAACGTACACATACATACATACATACACACATACACGCACACTTATATCTAAATAAGTACACATATCACCAGCTACATACGTGCAAATGTCTAAGAATACACATACGGAAACACATCTACACAGACTGACAACCACATGAATGTTCTAGGCACGTACACAACCACATATTCACACACTCCCACTACATACACACCTACATGCTCATACACCCCCACCTACACGAACCTAGATATACCATATTTTATAGAAATAATGTCACATTATCTGTCTGTTATCTATCCATCCGTCTATCTGTCTATCTACGGCCTGACGTCGCATCCTGGATGTGGTGGTCTAGTCTAAAGGACCACTAGTCGTCTGTCCCTACTCAGTAACGACCCCTCTTCCCACAACACACACACACACACACACACACACACACACACACACCATAATAACAATACCCAAAATAAAGGTTTGTTACCAATGCAAAATCAATTAAATCAAGTCTGCAATTTCACGGCGTCAGTTTTAATTGCCGGTGTCATGTTAAGTCTGGCTGCATGTCCTTTGCCTTGAAGCTGCATTTTCACGTTTGCAATAATATGAGACACTACTTGGCACCTCTTCCTTGGCGATTTATTTTGCTAGTAACTTTGACACTTTCAAGGCGGTTTTCTAGGCGGTATGGGACACTACGTAAGAGCTCTTTCTTGGCGAATTACTTTGCTGGTAACTTTAACACTTTCAGGGCGGTTTTCTGGGTGGTATGAGGCAATTTGCAGCACCTCCTCCTCAGCGATTTATTTTTCACGATACATTTTTTTTTTAATCATAGTGTACAACACTATGGGAAACTATGTGGCTACTAAAAATATCATTAACTACAACTATGGAGAATATCAGAATGCAATAAATAAAATAAATCGTTGAGAAAATGGTGCAACGAAGCCTGCTCCATCCAGACTGTGACCCTCGGTACCATGACGTATATTTCGTTTATTCTTGCTGCCTCCTGACTTTTTTTTTTTTTTTTCATGTTACATGAGGCCTATTTTAGTGACAGGGTTACTACTTCACTACAATGACGTGTTTAATTAATTTTCACTATTCCCAGGCGATTTTTACTGTCCGGGAGAGATTTTTCGAACCGGGCGGAAGGGTTAAGTACAGCCACCATTAACCATTAACAGGCAACTCTCCTAAACTGCATTAAACCGTCTGAGGGTAACAAAATAAACAATACATAAAATAAAATGAAAAAATAAACAATGCATGGAATGGTCTTGAAGGGCTTTTAACTTCTTCAGACCGATGACGTATTTATCACATTATTCTTGCCATCTCTAGGCGGTTTTATTGAGCTTTGGAGGGATTTTTCCAACATGAGGGCTTAGATGGGGCCTTCATTTGCTCCTTCACAAAGAGCTCCCCCCCGGCCCAAACTGAAAAAGACACATTTCCGTAGTCTTGGGGGAGCTGCCCCCCTTCCCCCCCCTCACAGACCCTCCCGTCTGGTACGCCTCTGGTCGTAAGGTAACTAGAATAAACCATTAAATATGTCACCGAATTCACAGGGCCAATGAAGTAGATGGCACTGAGGTGGTTGGGAGGACTAGGGGAGGGAGACCGTGAACGAGGTGGAGATAAAGTGAGATAGCATGCATATAGACACGGTGGTGTGTCGTGGGAAGAAGGGTCGTTACTGAGCAGGGATAGAGACCCGAGGAGGTACTTCTGTAGTGGCCACTCCTCACACGATGCGGTTCCCGGCTAAAGACAGATAGTAAATGAAAGCTCTGTCTGACCTGGCCAGTCTGAAAGCTTCTCCTGAGCTAAATAAAATCGTCTGAGGGCGGCATGAGAAATATAAAAACATCTCATGGAGGTGAAAGAGTGAAGTGCTAAACGTAATTCTATCTCCATCAGTGTTATACGAGCAAAAGTCACGTAACACTCCCTTTAGTTTACGAAAAAAATGTCGTACACATTACAAAATATCTCTTCATACAAACGTACATATACATATCTACGAGTACACACACACACACACACACACACACACACACACATTCACACACACATTAAGAGAAGATCAGTGTGAGAGAGGCCATTGAGGGGATACATTTACATACTAGCGGATGAATTTACATAGCAGAGTGCTGTTGACTGCTCTCTCTCTCTCTCTCTCTCTCTCTCTCTCTCTCTCTCTCACACACACACACACACACACACACAAACACAAGGTTATGAGTTCAAAGGCCGACTACTGAGGTAATAATATGAGGCTGTGAACTACTTTTCCATACGGCCCCATTGACACGCCACGAAAACATCCCTACCATATTCGTTTTCCTCTAACCTGATCTAAAATTGCCATCTCACAGTCCTGAATGCTGAGACGCTGAATTTTAACACTACATTAAAACCAGAAAATTATGCTAGTCATTAAGAAGTGCAATGGAAAGAAAACAGAATCATAGTACTGACTTCTGCCATTGAGCTACTCATAAACGTTGTGAATAGTAGTGCCCAAGAGGTGACATGTGTGGGTGGAATTTGAAAACATGATTAAGAATCAGTGTCTGGAGTAAGATGAAAATAAAAACCCACAGACATACAGATCACAATACACAGTCAGTAAGTGTAAGAAATCATACGAGGTCCAGTGCTAAGGAGAATGAGGAAGTGGTGTCTGCAGTGAAAGTGAATTATGTCACAGTGTGAGTGCTGTAATGGGTCTGTTTGTGTGCCAAGAGTGTGTGTGTGACGTCTGTGTGAACCGGCAGGGTGCGAACATCTGCTAGCATATGAAACGACAGACCCTACTACTATCCAATTCAAATGTTCGCAACGGGTGTGATTTTGAACCTAGGACGAACTCTCCCTCTCTCTCTCTCACACACACACAAACTAACCCACCTACACACACACATATATAACCATACCCACACTCTGACATATCCACCTACTGTACACCCACACAATCAATATACACCCACACTCACCCATGATCAAAGCCAGACTTATACCCAAACCCAAATACACCCACTCCTACACCCATTTACACACACACACACCCTCACACATCCAGACACCTACACCCAGACATCCATCTACACACACACCTACATTCACACCTTGCTACACCCACACCCACACTTTCACTCACTCATCTACACCCACCCACAAATTCACTCACACTCATCTACACACACCCACACCCACACACACACCCCTACACCCACAAGCACACCCATAAATCCACACACGCACACCCACAAAACCTATCTATACCCTTACTGCAACTCCCACACACAGGCACCCACTACACCCACCAAAACCCACATCCACGCCCACCGACACCCACAGCCGCCTACACAAACCCAAATACCTACACCCACCTACACTCACATCCATCTACGCCCACACACTCACCAACATCTCACCCTACACCCCAACCACTATCCCAACCCCACCCATGCCCACTCATCCATCCTTCCTCATATACTCATCTACACCTATACCCATTCACATAACCACCTACACCTCACCCACACACAATCACAAACACACCTACACCCAGGTCCACCCACGTCCCAAACCTACTGACACACACACACACACACACACACACACACACACTCCTAGGGCCACTTATGGAATTACTGTGAGAAATGATAACTGTGTGTGTGTGTGTGTGTGTGTGTGTGTGTGTGTGTGTGTGTGTGTGTGTGTGTGTGTGTGTGTGTGTGTGTGTGTGTGTGTGTGTGTGTGTGTGTGTGTGTGTGTGTGTGTGTGTGTGGACGAAGATATATGTTTGAGAGTGAACACGGGCATGGACGTGTGACAGTATGCAAATGTACATGTAAGTGTCAGTGTACGTATGTATGTTTTCCCTGCGTTTCTGATGTGCGTACGTGCGTGCGTGCGTGTAGACGAGGATATATGTTTGATGGTGAAGAGGGACATGTACGTGTGGCAGTATGCAAATATACATATGTGTGTCCGTGTATGTATGTTTTCCCTCTGTGTTTCTGGTGTATGCGTATGTATGGGGCTACGTATTACAAAGTGTGTTTGGCTAAGTGTGTCTGCCTGAAACACACTCATGTATACTTATTGCTGGTTATGTGAACCGCTGTGTGTGTACGAGGAGAGAAAGAGAAAGAGAAAGTGAGAGGGAGGGAAGGCGAGAGGAAGTGAAGGAAAAAGTGATTAAAGAAAAAAATCCCTAAAAGAACAACAGGAAGAGGGAGATGAAGGAAGGGAGGGAAGGAAGGAGGGAAATACAGGAGGCAGGAGGGAAGATGTGGTCAGAACCCCGTGAAACACACACACACACACACACACACACACACAACTAATCTCAAACAGCAACAGGGATCAAGGAAATGGGTGAGGGGTGATCACTGTCCCGCTGATTGGAAGAGGGCCAAATTTGGATCAATGGCAGGCCGCCTAGGGTACACACACACATTTATATATAGCTCTGTGTGTGTGTGTGTGTGTGTGTGTGTGTGTGTGTGTGTGTGTGTTATCTAAGGAACAAGAGGATGGGGGAGGTTGTATCTGGGGCCCTTCTGTCCTCTGATTCACGTCTTCAATGAGGTCATACTGCTGTCTTCTGAATGTTTCCACCAAGTGTGTGTGTGTGTGTGTGTGTGTGTGTGTGTGTGTGTGTGTGTGTGTGTGTGTGTGTGTGTGTGTGTGTGTGTGTGTGTGTGTGTGTGT
The DNA here is from genome assembly GCF_032717465.1 of Coenobita brevimanus. NCBI lineage: Eukaryota > Metazoa > Arthropoda > Malacostraca > Decapoda > Coenobitidae > Coenobita > Coenobita brevimanus. The sequence continues at coordinate 30,053,656 of NC_137015.1, forward strand.
GTGTGTGTGAGAGAGAGAGAAAAGGGGGGAGGGGGAATCAATTAATACTTTCCACTAATATTTGATATCAATTCTCTCTCTCTCTCTCTCTCTCTCTCTCACACACATACTTTCAATCGAGTAGGGAAGGAGAGAAAAAGGGACCAGGAAGAAAATGTAATCTACGGAATCTGTATGTAGCATTTCACTTACATCACCCTGTGTGTGTGTGTGTGTGTGTGTGTGTGTGTGTGTGTGTGTGTGTGTGTGTGTGTGTGTGTGTGTGTGTGTGTGTGTGTGTGTGTGTGTGTGTGTGTGTGTGTGTGTGTGTGTGTGTGTGTGTGTGTGTGTGTGTGAGAGAGAGAGAGAGAGAGAGAGAGAGAGAGAGAGAGAGAGAGAGAGAGAGAGACTGTTATGTCATGGGCAGGAGCTAACAAATTACTATCATACGCTAGCTGCACATATGGAAGGACTTTCTACAAAACACTTACTTTTAATACCCTCCCCGGACGAATTCGAATCCAGACCCATGGCAACGCAACTGGGGGAACGAACACGCTAATCACTGGGCCACCGCGACTCCAAATCCCCGCCATTAATCACACAAATGACGCTAAAACAGTAACCTGATGTGACCTATCCTTGTCATGACCTCACACAATAAGAGAGAGAGAGAGAGAGAGAGAGAGAGAGAGAGAGAGAGAGAGAGAGAGAGGAATGGAAGACATTTAGAGGGAGATAAGGAAGGACAGATGGAGGAAGAGAGGGAGGGAAGGAGGGGTGGTGCAGGGTTAGAAGGAAGATGATAGGAAGGAAGGCCGGGAGGATGGATGGATGGATGGATGGATGGATGGATGGATGGATAGATGGAAGGAAGGAAGGAAGGAAGGAAAGATGGATGAAGGGAGTGGGGAGGGATGAAGAAAGAATGAGGGAGGTAGGGAAGGGGGCGAGAGGCAGGGAAGGAGGGAGGAAAGGAGTGAGAGAGGGAGGGGA
>NC_137015.1:30062130-30082130 GCF_032717465.1 Coenobita brevimanus
ATATATAGTTTACTGATAATTTAACGTAACTGAACTAAAACTAATGCATTAGTCCAAATACAATAGGAATGACAGAAGTGAACAGCGTATCGGAATAAAACCGTATAATCTCAAGTATTAATGCATGATGTATAAGTTCTTGCCGCAGCCACCTCTCTTGCAATGGTCCAGTGGCGGTGGTGGAACAGATACATCACTTAGCGAGATGAGAACATGAACTGATAACCGTAGTGCAGGAAAGGTCAGACTGGATGTAAGACTCATGCAACAAACATTTATACATCCTATACTGATGTTTTAATATTTATTTCACTTTTTTTTATAGCGAGCCAAGTTTTCTTCCTGATGTATCTGTAGTCATAATAGAGGGATATTGTTTAAACCTTCTGAATAAAATCTGCTGGTGCTGGTTAGATTTAATAACGGGTGGCCGGTGGTACAATGGCGGCATATCCGGCTGGCAACTAGACGACCTCCAGCTGGATTCTCGGGTCTGTCAGATTCTTGATTATATTGTTTCCACCCTTTCCCTGTTCACTCACCAGTACAGCCGGGGACCTGGATGTACTGTATATTCCACTGCTGCGCGTCGTCTTCTAGAGAAATATTGGAAGCTAACAAAAAGTACTTTTTTGTCTTAATCCACTTGTGCCCATGGTCTTTTAAACAGGAATAAAACTTGGAATAAAAAAAAAAAAAATCAAAGACAGATCCCCTTGGACCTATGAGGTTCACAACTATAAGCAGATAGGAGGAGGGCGGTGTGCTAAATACCGTTCCAGCAAAATCCCACATGCAGCAGCCTTGGACAATAATAAGGGGTTAATGTCTCTCGTGTAGTTTTTTCTTCTACCCTAAGTGTTAATGTTGCACAGGATCTAACGTTTCCTGTACTAGTTCCCAAACATCTTTACGGAAGGGCTTTGGCTAATAAGGTACTCGATATTTGTTTCAGTTATGACCATCAGAAACGGAGGGATGTGTCCAGCAGAGTAGGGCTGGGGCAGGAGTGGGGAGGGTAAATTTGAAGGTCACAGCTTCAGGCTGAACAAACAGCCCCGTGGTAACCTGAGCACACAAACGAGTGCGTCCAGAGCAGCGAAATGAATACCACAGACTGTTTATACCCGTTCTTTACTAATATTTATCTCTGTTGAACAAAATCGTCTACTGCAAACACTGAGGTCCTATGACTCGTTCTAAGCTAAAATAAAGTTATCTGACGTTAGCTGGAATAGAATACTTGAGCTATCCAGACCATGAGACAGTTAATGGTACGAGTATTAGCACTTTCCATCTCCTACACTTACTTTCAGCTTAAAAATATTATAGATTTATTCCGACTTTGAGTGCGGGAAAAAAAAAAGGGGGGGGGGGGGAGGTAGAGAATAATGTCGGTGATGTTTGCAGTGATATTCCAATCTAAGGCGATGCTCCAGACTTTTCGCACATACAGTTATGAAAGTATTCTTAACAATAAACTTCGAAATTTTGTTCAATCTGTTAACAATGTAGCTGACCGGTTTAATCGAATGCAGTACAATTATTACTATTATTATCTCCCTACGTGTCAACAAGTGGGATGGTGGAGGGTTAGTGCCCCTCCCCGTAAAACAAATAACTCAAAGTCAAACGGCCACCCCTTACGGGATTATGGCGTCTGGCAATAGATAGATATATAGATAGATAGATAGATTATTATTATTATTATTACTATTATTATATTACTACTACTACTACTACTACTTTATTGGCTTATTGCGCTATTTATTTTATAGGACTCGTAAACTCGTGGTGAGGTCTGCCATGCAGATAGGTCATTAATATCCCTGCTCTTCAACGACACCTTTTACACCCTTGCCTCATTAATAAAGGCTTCCAAAAATGCAGCGCATATTTAAGGTGAGGTTCAACCAGACTTTAATTTCCTTTAACAAGATGACGCGATTTATTCTTGCAATCGGCAGACAAATGGAAGCAACTAAGGTGACATTTAAATTTGGAGGAATTTAAAGTGGGGGAATTTAAAGCTGGAGGAATTTAAAGTTGGGGGAGTTTAAAGCTGGAGGAATTTAAAGTTGGGGGAATTTAAACTTGGAAGAATTTAAAGTCGGGGGAATTTAAAGTGGAGGGAACTTACAGTTGAGGGAATTTAAAGCTTGAGGAATTTAAAGTTGAAGGAATTTAAAGTTGGAGGAATTTAAAGTGGGGGAATTTAAAGTAGAAGGGATTTAAAGGTGGAGGAATTATAGTCTTCAATGACCCTTCAACAACAGAGGTTTTGTTTTAATCTGAATGAAATAATCTCGCAACAGAAAAAAAACTATTAAAAAAAAAACGATATCCTCTGGCTGAAGCGGTGAATTTAATAGCACTACCGGGGCTCTCTCTCTCTCTCTCTCTCTCTCTCTCTCTTTTTAATGGTGCTCTGTTTATAAATCTAATCATGGTGTCCAATTTTTCTTGCTGCGTCACTGCCCTGCTGGAAAGTGGCATGTAAAACTGAGCCCCAGAACAGAAAGAAAGAGAAAGAGAAAGAGAGAGAGAGAGAGAGAGAGGTGGGGGGGTGGGGAGGGGTTAAGACATACTAAACTCAGACCACGTTTCTTAGGCAGTGAAATTTGGCTGAGTTGGACCGTGGGTTAATTTTGAAGGCATTATTGCATATCTGAGAGAGAGAGAGAGAGAGAGAGAGAGAGAGAGAGAGAGAGAGAGAGAAGGGGGTGAGTATGAAGAAAGAATGGTGAAGAAGGGTAAGGGAGAGACGGGAGGAAGGGAGCGAGGGTGAGGGAGGGAAGGACGAGGATGGAGCAGGAAAGGGTGTGGGATGCGTGGGGAGGGAGGGAGGGAGGGATGTAATGGAATTTAAAGGGAGGGAGGAGAGGAGAGAGGGGGGGAAGGTAACAGAGGAGAAGGAGGGGAGTAGGAGGGGGGAGGGGGAGGTAGGGAAGAGGTTGAAAATATATGAAGGTGGGAGAGGGGAGAGAAAAAAGTGGGAGTGAGAGAATGGAGAATACGGGGGAGGGTGACATAAAAAATGGGGTGAAAAAGGGTGTGGGAGGGAGGAAGGGGTAAAAATATGAAGGGGGAAAGAAGCGAGTGAATAGGGTGTGAAAGGGAGACGAGCAGGGTGAGGAGGCAAGGAAGGGAGGGAGGGAGGGAAGGAGGCCGGAAAGGGAGACAGGAAGGTGGAGGAAAGGTGAGAAGGGTAAGGAAGAGTGGAGAGAGAACGTGGAAGAGGGGAGAGGAAAGATGAAAGGGGTAAGATAGGGAGGGGAAAGAAAGAGGGAAGAAGGAGTGGATAAGAGAGGAGTGACAAGGAGGGGAGATGATTTATGATGTAAAAGGATGAGATGATGGAGAGAAGAGGGGGAGGAGATGGAGATGTGAAGATAAGGGTGAGATGGAGGCAGAAAGGAGTGTGTGCAGGAGGGAGGAAAGTGTGGGAGGAAGTGTGTGGAGGAGTGTGGGACGTGGGACGGATGCATGAGCGAGGGAGAGAGGAGAGAGGAAGGAAGGGTGACAGGGAGGGAGGGAGTGTGTGGGAGAAAGAAAAAGAGGGACGTGAGGGAGGGATATGGAGGAGGGAGTGTGTGATCAGGGGAGAGTATCAGGTAGGAGGAGTGTGGGAGGGAACATATGAGAGAAGGTGTGGGAGGGGAGCGGGATGGAGACAGAGAGAGAATTTTAGGGAGGAAGGAAAACCGGACTGAGAAAGGGAGAGCGAGGGGAATGAGTGGAGACAGCAAGGGAAGAGGGAGAGGAAGGAGAGGGAGAAGGAGGGTGGGGGAGAGGGAGCTGGGGTGGGAGGAAGAATGGGGGAGAGGGAATTGGGGTGGGAGGGACGGTGGGCGAGTAGTTAGGGAGTGAGAGGCAGAAGGGCGTGGGAGGAGATGGGGAGGGGAGGTAGGGGGGGAAGTTCGGTGTGGGTGTAAGAGAATAAGGTGGGTGTGGGTGTGTTCATGTGTACCTTATGTGTCTGTGTGCGTGCGTGGATATGTGTGCGCCCGTGTGTGTATGCGTGTGCGTGTGGGTGTGTATGTGTGTACAGGTCAGTGACTGCGTTTCTGTGGTGTGTTTGAGTGTACATTTGGGAGAATGCTTTCGTGTGTGTGTGTGTGTGTGTGTGTGTGTGTGTGTGTGTGTGTGTGTGTGTGTGTGTGTGTGTGTGTGTGTGTGTGAATGCAAGTAATGTGTAACTTAATGTGTGCGAATTAATGAGAATATGGCAATGTGCGTGGTACATATATGCTTGTAAGACCGTCTGTAGATTCTTAAAAAAAAAAAAAAAAAAAAAAAAAAAAAAAATCCATTATAATTATTGGACCCTAAATACTGAGGGTCGCATTAGTAGTATTAAAAGGTTTTTCTTGGGTACATTTAAGCGTCCATGGTTGCCGGACAAAAATAAAGTTAGCATATTGCAGATGCTAACACTGACAGCACCTTTACATGTAGAAGAAGAAGAAGAAAATGAAGTAGCAGCAGCAGCAGCAATAGTGGTGGTAGTAGCAGTAGTAGTAGTAGTAGCTGTTGTTGCTGTTGTCGCAGTGATTGTGGTATTCGCAGCAAGCAGTTGTAAACTGTATAAAAAGCATTTGTGGTATCAATAGCTGTTGTAGTAACTTTGTAGCAGCAGTACATATGGTGCAGTAGTAGTAGTAGTAGTAGTAGTAGTAGTGGTGGTGGTGGTGGTGGTGGTAGCTGCACACGTGGTAATCGCAGCAGCAGCCTTTGGCAGTAATCAACAAGTATTTTATCGATAATGAAGCGAAAATCCAAAAATAACAGACATCAGAAGAGGCCAGCAACCTTAAAAAGACAAATAAAATCGAAATTCAGCCAATCACGCACCTTCCCGCCCGTCTGCCTCCCGCTGATTGGCTGGTTCTGCTGCTGACGTCAAAGCTCCGGCGACCAATAAAAGACCAGCTTTCCCCCGCACTAAACGCTGATTGGTTGAGAGGGGAACGCGCCGTTTCGCCTACGCCGCTGAGAGAGAGAGAGAGAGAGAGAGAGAGAATGTACTGAGGAAAAACTCAACCTTGCTTATATGACGGAGTTACAAGGGGAAGTAGTTCCTCAATGGTCTAACGTCCCATTCTGAGGAAGTACCATGAATGATGTTGCCAGGCACACATTGCTATGTTACTAGTGAGAAAAGGATAGCAAAGATAAAAGCTCTCCCCGCACATCTCTCACCCCATAGCACGGACAAGAAATAAAAGTGCATCTAACCCAGAAAAAAAAAAAAAAAAGTCGGTCTGGAAATTTTTTTACAAGGAATGAAGAACGTCCAAACTACTACTACAACCTTAGACCCACCAAAACTCTGTCCAACGCAGCTTTGAACAGTTCTACCATTGAACTATCGCCTACCACTGCTGGTCGCCGATTATTGGTACTGCAGAGCTTGTACGTAAAGAAACTACCTAATGTATTATGGTGGTAACGTTTCAAGTCAAGCATGCGTTCTTGGTTACTTGCCAAGTTGCTGATTAAACTAAATAAATACTGGTTGTCGATGTTTTCTAATCCATGAAGGATTCTGAAAACCTCAGTTAACTGTCCGCGCAAATGCCTAGTCTAACGAAAAGAGGCCCAGTGCCTGCAGCTTCTCCAAGATTTCATGTGCCTGATGAATGTTACCGGATTAATAGCATGTGCTGGTTCTCTCTTAAGACTCGTGATATCCTTCTTCCGTGTCAGCGATAAGAAATGAAAAGAATATTCCAGATGGGGCCGTACATGAAAAATGTACAGAAAGAAGACTGTCTCCTTGTTTCTCTACCTAACTGCCTCTTTATATAACCTAGAAGCGTTTATGCTTTCTCCTCTACTTCCGTGAACTGATAGAGAACTTAAGGTCACTGCTGATTAGTACACCCAGCTCTTTCTCTAACTCGGTACTGCTGACTACACTTCCTAACAAAGAGTAATTGGTTATTGGATTGGCATGACCAAAGTCCAGGCTGAACGGCATTGGCCACCGTTCAGGCAACAACCCTATTTTAACCAAGTCCCTACGTAGTTCTAATCTCATCTCGAATGATGAGGCATTACATCGTAGCTATGTGTCATCTATGAATTTTACTGTTTGGCCGACGATGCCAATATTTACGTCACTGATGGAAATATATAATAATGGAACTAGAACTGAATCCCAGGGCACTCCACTTGTAACTACTGTCCAATCAGGGCTTTCCCACTGACAACTACTGTCTGACGCAAGGCAGTCACCCAATTCTCAGTCCATCCAGCTATTTTGCACTGAATTCCCAGTGCATGAGTGTCGGCCATGAACCTTAAATGAGGTACTTTATCGAACGGCATTTATAAGTCTAAATAAAGACCGCCCATTGTCCGGCCCTACTTGTATCCAGACAGCACACAAGAAGAATTCGATCACATTGGTTAAACATGAACGGTGCCACCTACGATATGCTGTGAGTCATACAGTATACAGTCCAATCTGCAAATACATATTCCAATACCTTCCTTACCACAGACATAAAGTTAACTGGACGAAAATTTCCAAGACAATGTCACTTTCCTTTTATAATAATTATGGGGGTCACATTTCTTTCCACCCACCCTGACGGCACTTCACCAGTCGATTTACTAAAGATAGCTAGATAAGGAGCCGCCTAGTCAGGTACACTTCAAGCAGGACGCTTGGAAGAAATTCGTCGGAACCAGGGGATCTGTTGGACTTTAATTTGCCTGGTCGGACAATTTTGCTTCTGTCATTAAACATTCTCCAAAGCCACTTCCTCATGAGTAGTGCCTGGCTCAGGGATGTCACTTCCTGCCCCACTAGTAAACACTGATGAGATGTGGGAATGCACAGTGTCTGCTATTTCAGTAACAAGAGCTTTGCAAAACCCTGTCGGAATCAAACAATGGGCCAACCTTGTTCCTAATTGTTTTTGTACTGTTCACATAACGAGAGAGAGAGAGAGAGAGAGAGAGAGTCAGACACCACCATACCAAACATTCAAGGACATACAGACATAAGGCTACACAGACGGTGGGTATTAGCGTCTAAGTGGTGACATGGAAAACACGTCTGGATGCCCTATGGTAGTGTATGACGAAATTATTGCACCCTGAAAACTGTTTATGTCCAGACACGGATAATAATTAACAGAAAGAAAATCAAAGAAAAAACAAGACGAAAAGGAACAGACAACGCTGAACCCTAAGCATAACTGTCTTTGGAAATGTTCTTTGTGTCAGGATGAAAATAAAGAAATAAACAAATATAAAAAATAAATAAACAGGGTATATTTGTGAATATATTTGTGGCAACTATAAACATACATGTACATTCATACACAAGCAAGCGTGCAGAAGTTGATGAACACATAGGACTACATGTGGATATACACTCAGGCACACACACGCAAATGTAAAAAAGCGCGCGCGCGCGCGCGCGCACGCACACACACACACACACACACACACACACACACACACACACACACACTGTAGATACACACATGAACGGAGAAACAAAACTACAAGCATGACAAACACTACCTAAGCAAGCAAACACATACACATAAATAAATAAACACTAACACATACGTAAATATACACATGGAAAGCTATATTAATAAACATAGGCACACAAACACAAGTAAACGTAAGTACACAAAATTTAAACAACAGGTACTACTGGATGTACATACACGGAACGACATACACACTAGCACATGAAGATACACACACAAATACCTACATACATGCATTCACACGACAAAACACATTCATAGACATGCACGAGTATACACATAAACCCTCTACGTACACACACACACACACACACACACACACACACACACACACACACACACACACACACACGTACAAACATTACTCGTAGTTCACATGCGCACGCACAAACACAATCACAACGAGAACGCACAGACAAGCACGAGGTCACGCATATATACATACAAAGATACAAACATACACGCAGACACACATGCCCATACGTACCCCCACATACGCACATAGTAGTTAAAAAATACATACACAAACACTAGCACACACATACACACTAAAACTAGTACACACACACACACACACACACACACACACACACACACACACACACAAGCAAGACGGTGTAGGCGGCATGAGGGCACTGTACCTTTAATTTGCTCTCTCTCTCTCTCTCTCTCTCTCTCTCTCTCTCTCTCTCTCTCTCTCTCAGTAACTCATTCATTTAAGCTTTCTTCACTCTAATTCACTCATGCTTTCTCAATCCTATACTTTCATTTATTGATTCACTCACTCATCCATTTTTGCTGCCCCCCCCCACCTCTCTCTCTCTCTCTCTCTCTCTCTCTCCCCCTCTCTCTTCTTAAATTTTCCACTCTCCCTGCTTCATAGCCTCCCTTTCCCTCCTCTCTTTCTCCCCCTCCCCACCTCTTTCTCTTTCCTATTGTTTCCTTTCCCTCCCTCTCCCCTTGCTCTCCATCTTTTTTTCCCTCTTTACCATATGGTCCAAGTTCCTCTCTCTCTCTCTCTCTCTCTCTCTCTCTCTCTCTCTTCTTTCGTACCTCTCATTTTTGTCAAGTTTTTCATTCACTCTCCCTCTCCATTCTATCCTTACAGCCTCCTTCTCTCTCTCTCTCTCTCTCTCTCTCTCTCTCTCTCTCTCTCTCTCTGTGTCTGTGAGCCAGCTTATCTATCTATCTTTTCCTCGATTTTACCCCTTCTTCCTTCCCATATTCTTATAAGGTTTCTCTACCCCCTCCCCTCTCCTTGCTCTCTCTCTCTCTCTCTCCATTTTCCCCTCTTGCCACCCATATTCTTATAAGTTTACCTCCCCCTCCCTCCACTCCCCCCTCTCACAGCCTCCCTCCCTCTCCCCTCCCTCTCTAGCTCTCACACCAGACCTCTCTTCGACCCTTGCCGTCCTCTCTTCGTCCTCTCACTCTCTCTCTCTCCGTCCCGCCCTCTCACTCTCACTGCTACTCTCACTCTCACTCTACAACTCACTATCACTACCACTAGCACGTACTACTACAACTGCCTTTCACTCTCTTACTACAACCCACCCATCCACACACACACACACACACACACACACACACACGAGTGAAGCGTGGTAGTTACTCTTAATACACACCCCTCACGTACCTTCCAACCCTAACGAGAATCCAGCCCGGTGTCTCCTCAGGTAATTAACACTTTATCATTTACCTGTCATAATACGGGGGTGCTCCAATAATAATCAGTTTCTACAGTATACCACGATGACGCATTTCTTCTTGTTTTTATTCACCTTTAATCAGTGTCTCTCACGTGGGGTTCTTACCTATGATGTACCTGTACTAGATGGTGGTGCTTCAAGAGTCAAAAACCTCTTCACTTCGACGACGCCTTTCTTGTCCTTTTTAACGTCAGATTACTTTCATTACGCTTGGGAGAGACTTTTAGACCTAAGGCTGAGAGAAGACATAAGTTTTCATCCACCTTTTCACTATGAGATCCCCAAAAAGCTGAATAAAGCCTCCGATAACAGCAAGAAAATAATAAAGTCATTGTGCTGAAGTTGCTGATAATGTCCACTGACGTCTGTTTATTAGTCTATTGATCTGGCAATTCCGTCCCTCCTCCCACCACACACCACTTTCCATTTATACACCTTGTCCTTGGTATCTCTCCTTCACCTCCACCTTTCTCCTCCTCTTCAACCTTGGCTCTCCTTCCCCTCCACTTTGCCTCTTCTCCTTGACCTATCCTCTCTTTCACCTTGCCTCTCCTCCTTCACCTATATTCTCCTTCTCCAACTATCCTCTCCTGAATCCTGCCTCTTCTTCTTTACCTATCCTCCTCTTCACCTCCAACAATCCTCTCCTTCTCCAAATACGCACTCAATAATCTCCACCTATCCTCTCCTCCGACTATGCTCTTTTTCTCCAACTCTCCTCTCCTTCTCCACCTATACTCTCCTATTCCTACGATCCTCTCCTCCTATTCCACTTATCTTCTCATTCTCTTCCACCTTGCCTCTCTTTTTCATCCAACTCCCCTCTCCTCCTCCAACTATCCTCTCCTTCTCCTCTAACTATCCTCTCTTGCTCCTCAACCTATTCCCTCCTTCTCATCCGCCTATACTCTCCTTTTCCTTCACCTTGCCTCCCTCCTCCACCTTGTTCTCGGTCTACCCATCCTTCGCCCATCCGGTCACAGCGCTGCAGGTGAAGTCAGATTTTGCAACCCGTAACGTAACTCGCTGACCTTTGGGTTTGTGGGCATTTCCTTGTGTTGGGGCAGAGGCCAGAGTCATATTTAACCCTTTCACTACCAGGACGCCCTTTATTCTCGTTACTGCCAGGCAATTTTACTCACTTTATCCTCTTAACCGCACCTTGTCCTCGGTCTACCTCTCTTCCTGCCACTGGGTCAGAGCGGTGCAGGTGAAGTGACATTACGTGATGTGTAACGCAACTTTGTGACCTTTAGGCTTGTGGATACTTCCTCGGGTTGGGGCAAATGGAAGCGTATTAGATGATATTTTCACTGCCACGCCTTCATTTATTTTACTTAAGTAGTTACCGTCAAAATTTTTTATTGAGGTTAGGAGGGACATGCTGGAGATCAGGACGTCTTATATTTTATTCTTGCTTCGTAAGATGGTTTTCTCGAGGTAAAAAAAAAAAAAAAAAAAAAAAAAAAAAAAATGCTGCTGTTATAACGATCATAACTACCAGCCATTACGCAGTTATCGTGTATGTACGGTATTCAGCACTGGTAAATATTTCTCAGGCAGAGTACTGACGTAACCTCTCACAAGATGGTGGTGGGTCAGTGTAGTCGTTATAATGGCGTTGTTCATATTCCCCTCTTACCACCGTCACTCTGTTTTACTCGGGTTCAGTCGGTGTCACTCAGGCAAGGAACTGACTTTTGCTGAACCTGACCCATTGCGGTGGTGGGTCAGTGTTGTCTCAATTTCGTCGGTCCGGTGACATTAATAAAGTAATTTTTGCTATCACCAGCAAATAATTCTACTTGACCTAAGGAGGATGTCTAGTAGTGAAGGGTTTAACTATAAGGCTGTATCTGACCCATATTGTCCTTAAAATCTCTCAAGAGGTAAGTATAAATCATCTTAATATACCACAATTACAATAAAAAACGTCATTGAAGTGAAGGGATCAATCTCCTCATTATGATGACGCCTCTATTTTATTCTTGTCCTCGCCACACAGAGTCATTCACAGCAGGCATCTCTCAGGCAAGATACTGACTTCATCTCTCATATGTCGGTGATGGATCTGTTGTTAACGATGACGCAGGCGCTGGAGAGGGACGCCTTCATGTGTTGGCATGTTCAAAATCGGGGAGGGGGTGGGAGGGGGGCTTAACTGCCTAGTTGTATAGACGCCTCTCAGTTACTTCCTTATTCCCCAAAGGGATGATGGTGAACTGCATGATAAGAGCAACTTGCCTACAGTTCACCTGATTCACGTTTCACATGAGCCCGGCGTGAAACAACAACAACAACGACGAAAACATATTTTCTGTTCTGTTGTTTTCGCCCGAGCTGTATTCAGCCTGAGTAAATAACGTCTCACAGGAAGGGAGGGCTTTGACCAATCATTCACCTGTCACACAACGGTGGTGGTTCAGTAAAGTCTTAACCTCTACACTGCTACGACCTCTTGTTCATTATACAGGTGCTCGTATTCTTGCTACCGATACAGGCAGTGGAGGCACCTGGTTAAATCATTGTCACCCCATGAAGGCGTCACTCCAGCGCTAGATCTCTCGTGGTTAGGGTGGATAAGGGCGGCCACTGTAATCTCCCGAATGAGAGAGATCCGTCCTACGGCATATAAAAATTGTCGTGCAGAAGACAGAACAAAACAAAAGAACATATTGAAGACGTTAAAAACGGTTACAGAAGGTCTAATCAACGAACTGTCAAAAAAAAAAAAAAAAAAAAAAAAAAAAAAAAGTAAAGAAACAGCTGAAAATGGATATTGAAATCTATTCAATTAATCGATCTCCTGGTATTTCCATCCCTCCACCCACGACACACCACCTTCCATTTATGTGCCTTCTTTTGGTCTGCCTCCTCGTCTCCACCGTGTTCTCGGCATACTTCTCCTTCTCCGTCTTATTCCCGGTCTACTCTCCTCCTCCATCTTGCCTCTCCTTCTCCTCCATCTTGCCTCTCCTTCTCTTCGACCTTGCCTCTCCTCCTCCCCCTTGCCCCTACTCCTCTTCCATGCCTATCCTTTTCCTCCACCCTGCCTCTCCTTCTCCTCCACTTTACCTCTCATTCTCCTAAGCTATGTCTCTCGTTCTCCTCCACCTTGCCTCTCATTCGTCTCCACCATGCCTCTACTTCTCCTCACCCTTGCCTCTCCCTCTCCACCTTGTCTCTCTTTCTCTTCCATCTCGCCTCTCCTTCTCCACCTGTACTTTCCTTATTCTCCACCTTTCATCTCCTTCTCCTCCACCTTTCCTCTTCTTCTCCTCCACCGTATTTCTCCTCCACCTTCCCTCTCTTTCCCTTCCATCTTGTTCTCGGTCTACCCATCCTTCGCCCATCCGGTCAAAGCGCTGCAGGTGAAGTCAGATTTTGCAACCCGTAACGTAACTCGCTGACCTTTGGGTTTGTGGGCATTTCCTTGTGTTGGGGCAGAGGCCAGAGTCATATTTAACCCTTTCACTACCAGGACGCCCTTTATTCTTGTTACTGCCAGGCAATTTTACTCACTTTATCCCCTTAACCCCACCTTGTCCTTGGTCTACCTCTCTTCCTGCCACTGGGTCAGAGCGGTGCAGGTGAAGTGACATTACGTGATGTGTAACGCAACTTTGTGACCTTTACGCTTGTGGATACTTCCTCGGGTTGGGGCAAATGGGTGAGTATTAGATGATATTTTCAATGGCTGCCCTTCATTTATTTTACTTAAGCTACCGTCAAAAGATTTTATTGAGGTTAAGAGGGACATGCTGGAGATCAGGACGTCCTTTATATTTCATTCTTGCTACATAAGATGGTTTTTTCGAGGTAAAAAAATAATGTTACTGTTATGATCATAACTACCAGCCATTAGGCAGTTGTGGAGCATGTAAGGTATTCAGTACGAGTAAGTGTTTCTCAGGCAGGGTACTGACCTAACTTCTCACAAGATGGTGGTGGGTCAGTGGCAAGAAGTGGATATGAATATGAATAAAGTCCTTATAAGGATATGAATATGAATAAAGTCCTTATAAGGATATGAATATGAATAATGTCCTTATAAGGATATGAATATGAATAACGTCCTTATAAGGATATGAATAAGAATAACGTCCTTATAAGGATATGAATATGAATAACGTCCTTATAAGGATATGAATAAGAATAACGTCCTTATAAGGATATGAATATGAATAACGTCCTTATAAGGATATGAATAAGAATAACGTCCTTATAAGGACGTTATTCATATTCTCTTCTTGCCACCGTCATTCTGTTGTATCCGGGTTCAGTCAGTGTCACTCTCGCGGGGAATTGACTTGTACTGAACCTGTCCCATGGCGGTGGTGGTGGTTCAGTGTAGTCTTACCTCTTCTGTCCGGTGACATTTATAAAGTTATTATTGCTACCTTTGTAGATGATTTTTTACTTGACCTAAGGAGGATGTCTTGTAGTGAAGGGTTTAATTATAAGGCTGTATCTGACCCCAACAGACCTAAAGTCTCTTCAGAGGTAAGTATAAACCATCTTGATATACACGATTACACTGAAAAACACATAATCGGAGTGAAGGGGTCAATTTCTCTATTATGATGATACTCGTACTTTATTCTTGTTCTCGCCAAACACTTCCACTCAGCAACATTAAGTATCTCCCAGGCAAGGTCGTGACCTAATCTCTCGTAAGTCGGTGATGGGTCTGTAGTTAACGATGACACAGGCGCTGGAGAGGGACGCCTTCATGTACTGGGATGTGTAAAACTGTCAAGCTGTATACACGTCTCTCAGTTACTTCCCTATCCTCCAAAGAGATGATGGTGAACTGAAAGAGAAGAGCAACCTAAACCTGCAGTTCACCGGGTTCAGGTGTCAAATGAGCCCTGGGCCACAACAATGACGATGACAGCGACGAAGACGTATTTTGTATTCTGTTTTTATCGTCAGGCAGTTGTATTCTGCCTGAGTAATGCGTCTCACAGGAAGGGAGGGCTTTGACCAATCATTTACCTGTCACACGACGGTGGTGGTTCAGTAAGCCTTAACCTCTACACTGCTACGGCCTCTTGTTCATTGTACTCTTGCTACCGATACAGGCAGTGGAACCACCTGATAATATCGATGCCACCCCATGAAGGCGTCACTCTCCAGCGCTATATAGGTCTCTCGTGGTTAGGGGGTTAGAGGCGGCCATTGTGATCTCCCGAATGAGAGGGATCCGTCCTAATGTACATAACAGTATTGTGTACAAGCCAGAACAAAACAGAAAACAAAACAACATATGGATGAGGTTAAAAATGGTTACGGACGTCCAGTTAATAAAAATACAAAAACAAACACTGTAGTGAAAGTTAAAAATTAATATTGAGGTCTATCTAACTCATCAATCTCCTGGCATTTCCATCCCTCTTCCTATAACACACCACACACGTTTATATGCTTTCTTTAGGTCTACCTCCTCTTCTCATTCATGTTCTCGGTATACCTCTCCTTCTCCGTCTAATTCTCGATCTACTCTACTTTTCCACCTTGCCTCTCCTGCTCCACCTTGCCTCTCATTCTTCTCCACCTTACCTCTCCTTCTCCGTCTTTATTTTCCTGATCTTCAACCTTGATTCTCCTCCACCTTTCCTCTCCTTCTACTCCACCTTTTCCTCTTCTTCACCTTGCCTCTCTTCCTTCCCTTCCCCTTTCCCTCTGCTCCATCTTGTTCTCGGTCTACCCCTCCTTCGCCCATCCGGTCAAAGCGCTGCAGGTGAAGTCAGATTTTGCAACCCGTAACGTAACTCGCTGACCTTTGGGTTTGTGGGCATTTCCTTGTGTTGGGGCAGAGGCCAGAGTCATATTTAACCCTTTCACTACCAGGACGCCCTTTATTCTTGTTACTGCCAGGCAATTTTACTCACTTTATCCCCTTAACCGTACCTTGTCCTCGGTCTACCTCTCTTCCTGCCACTGGGTCAGAGCGGTGCAGGTGAAGTGACACTACGTGATGCGTAACGCAACTTTGTGACCTTTAGGCTTGTGGATACTTCCTCGAGTTGGGGCAAATGGGTGAGTATTAGATAATATTTTCACTGCCACGCCTTCATTTATTTTACCTAAGTTACCGTCAAAGGATTTTACTGAGATAACGGCATATATGAGGTAGTGTCGCGGTTGTCCTTTATATTTTTGTCTTGTTGCGGTCAGACGATTTCTGAGCTGAAAAAAAAAGTTACAATTACCATCGACATAACTTGAAGGCATTTGTAGATTTTTGTTTTTTCAGCAGGAGTGTCTCTCAGGCAAAATACTGACCTAGCCTCTCCTACGATGGTGGTGGTTCAGCGTAGTCTGATTCTTTTCACTCCACTGACGCATCTATACGAGTAAAGATGTTTCTGCTGCCACTAGATGATATTTACTCGACTTCGGGAGAACCTCTAGTCAAAAACACGTTATTACCTCCGCCAACGAAGCTGGAGGAGGTTGTGCATTCATGCCTGTTTGTCTGTCGGTCTGTTTGTCCAAAATATATATAAAAAGTTAATAGATTCCAATGATTTTTTTATCTGATATGTGGGTCATGGGCCAAGGAAGAGTTGATCGCATTTTGGTGTTTATCTGAGTTGCCTGGTATAGGTGCTGGTGAAGGTATGGACTCTCTGAGGGCGCTTAACTTGGTTATAATGCTACATCCATCCCCTTCAGTTCTAAAAGTCTCTCCAGTCAAATGTACATCTTCCGAATATACCAACATATAATGAAAATCACGTCATCAGTGTGAAGGCCTGTCCCTCTCTATTACGATGACGCTTCTGTCCTATTTTTATTCCTACCAAACAGTTCTATTTAGTTACAGTAAGTGTTTCTCAGGTATAAGGCAATGACCCAACCGCTCCTCAGATGGTGCTGACTCTCCACAACAATGCTGCTGTTCTTATTCTATTCTTGGCAGTACATGAGGCAGTTTTATTCGGCCTAGGTCACTGCCAGGTAAAGTACTGACCTATGACACACCTGTTTCAAAATCAGCCTGGGAGAAACTGCTTGAGCTGAAATGGTTAGATTTACTCTTTATTAACTCCCTCTAAAATGTACTTTTATTAGCTCTGTAGACAATATATTCTTTATTAACTCTCTAAAATTTATTCTTTACTAACTCCCTCTAAAATGTATTCTTTATTAACTCCCTCTAAAATTTATTCTTTATCTACTCCCTCTAAAATTTATTCTTTATTAACTCCTCTACAATGTATTCGTCATTAGCTCCCTTTATATTTATTCTTTATCAACTCCCTCTGTCATGAAGTACCCGAAAGGATGAAGAAAATCGCCTGATGGTGGCAAGAATTAAATATGTCATCGAACTGAATATATAAACGCTATTGTAATTCTCTCTCTCTCTCTCTCTCTCTCTCTCTCTCTCTCTCTCTCTCTCCTGATCTATCATTTTTGTCCTTCCTCCACGATAAACCACCTTCCACTGATATACCTTCTTCTTGGTCTATCTCTCCTTCGCCTGTTTACCTGATTCTTGGTCTACCTTTCCTTCGGCTGTTTACCTAATTCTTGGTCTACCTATCGTTCACCTGTTTATCTCATTCTTGGTCTACCTCTCCTTCACCTGTTTACCTTATTCTTGGTCTACTTCTCCTCCTCCTCCTATCTATAAACTCTCATACCTTGTTCTTGGTTTACCTCTTATTCTCTTATTAATATTTACTTTCCTACCATTTTTTTTTTTTTGTCAGGTAAGAATGCTCCATAACTTCTCCTCAGGAATTTATTCTTGGATATGGCTGGTTAATACCTTTTTGTACGTTATATATGCAAAAGATGGCGATATTGGTTAGACTTACGTAACAGAACTGGAGAGTAAGGTGTAATAAACAAAATAAGTCGCTTAGGAAAAGGTGTTAGGCAGCTTCCTTCACCGGCAAGAATACCGCCTCTTGTTCTCTGCTTCTCTCTATATACTCCCATACAATGTTGTTGGTTTACCTCGCTTCTCGTATATTTTCAGAGCGTCACAGATGTAAATACAATCGGCAAAGAGTTACGTAACACACCGACCTTCACAAGTGTAGATATTTTCCTGTGTTAGGGCCATGGGGGTGGGGGACAACAACCAATTCTAACCAATGATTCATATTTTGTTTTATTCTTATCTAAAGACGATTTTGGAAGATTACTACGACTTCAGCAACTCCTTCGCTACAAGAGGTCTGCACTAACCTAATATCGTCAGGTATTAGAAAAAAGGTGTCATCATACTGAAAGGGTCATGGAAACTCTAAGGTAATAAAAGTCAGAAACAGTGGTGCATGTCTCCCAGCATCAGCACCGTCCTTTACATTTCATTCATGCTGCCACCACCTTCCATTTATGTATTCTCCTACCTTGACCCGCCACCTTGTTCTTGGTATACCTCTCTTCCTCCACCTTATTCTTGGTCTACCTCTCCTTCTCTTCCACCTTGCATTCATTCCTCTCTAACCCTTCTAGCCCAATCAGATCAGAGCGTTACAGGTGCAAATACATTATGCACCGCGTAAGGTAACTCAGCGAACTTCAGACCTAGGGATTTTTACTCGACCTGGGGACAAAGGCCAGAGCCAGACTTAACCCTTTCACTACCACGACGTCTTTCATTCTTGCTACCGCCACGTTATTCCATCTTTACCCTTCCAATACGAAGACAGATTTGACAACTATATTCTTGCCGCCCCTAATTGCCCCTCTAGAAATTCACCTTGGGGTCCAGGGTGTTACGGGGACGGCTCATCCTACTGGTGTGGGCATGGGTGTTGCACGGGGAATAGGAGATGAATTAGTGATGCAGGACTGACACTGGTAACGTTCACTGGGCCGTCTCTGCAACACATGAGAAATATGAAAGGAAAGCTCTATTTACGGCCCATACTGTATAACGCTCCTCTTCCACTCTACCAGGCGATTTCTTGTGTGTTGCAGGAACGGCCCAGTCAGCGTTATCAACATCTATCCTACATCATTTATTTATTTCCTGCTCCCACTGCTACACCAAAGCCTACACCAGCAGACTGAGCCGTCCCCGCAACACATAAACTTCCTCCAGGTGTCTCTCTAGTGAGGTGCTATTTCTGGGCCACCCTGTATATAGCTTTGTAAGAGTTTTTTCGGACTGGAGAGCTTAGATACGGCCTTCACTACATGATACTTTTTTTTTTTTCTAAGCAAGATTACACTGTCTGCTTATGACCTAATTAAAATGCGACATTACTGGATTTATGGGTTAAGAGAGGGATCTGTAGCACTGAAGGGGTTACAAGCTTTTTTTTTTTTTTCCCATGATTCTGGGAATAGGGTTAACAGTCGCCTCCTCAGGCCAAGCGGTTCTCCTTCCTTCCACATACCTTTGCATGTCACCAATTCGGCACCGATACTCATCGTTCATACTGGGTACGTGCTTGAGTTGTCTCAGTCAGGACCACAGTGTTGGTATTAACGATGGTGTTTTAATGGCGCGTCAGTGGATCTTGTGGGGAAAATCAATATAACGAATTCTGACTCATCAAACAGTTACGTGTCTCAGCCTGGGATCGAACTTATGTCATTTTAGACAACAGACGAACGACGATGCCAGATTTTAATTACGATCTTTCGTAACGTGTCGTTTATAAAGGCTCCAACATGCTTGCATGCGTCGGTCCCGCTCACCTAATGGTGGCCCTCCACGCTGCTCGATCTCTGGCAGCCTCCCTATTCAGTCCTTTATCCCTGAGGTCACACTCTATGACCTCATCCCAGGTCCGCCTCTCGCAACCTTGCCCCCGACGTTCACACTTCTCATTTCCTACACCCAACTGTCATCCTCCATCTCTCAACATGCCCAAAACATCTCAATCTGTCCCCCCTCATCACAACACCAATACTTTGCAGTCCCATCCTGCCTCTCAACCCTTCAATTGTAAACCTAGCACCCCCAGGACGCATTACACCTCCATCTAATCACTGTCATTTCCTACGTTTGAGCCTACGACTATCCTCTTCCCTTACTGCTCAGGTCTCACTACCATACGGAATTACACTCCAAATACATGCCGCATACAATGCTCCTTTAGCATGGAATGAGAGCCCTCTCAATGCTAGGAGAGGTAACAGCTCCATGAACTTTCTCTAACCACTCCTTACCCTAGCCACAGAGCTAGCTTCAGCTCCACCTCCAACAAATTTAAGAAGGAGGGATGGCAATTTTAGGTCAAGTTAAAGTGGACAAAGTATAGCAGGCATCTTAAACTCAAACCTCCTTAACCCCTTGAATGCGATGACCTAACGACTATTTTCTTGCTGCCACCAGACGACCTTATTCAGTTCAGGATGGATTTTTCGAACTGGAGGGCTTACGTATACCTTCCATAGTTCCTCTGCCGGCCATACGTCTCCCTCAACTCAAAGAAAATCGCCTGTATGCACTGAGAATTAAAAAAAACACCGGATTCAAAGGGTTAATCCTGTTCCACAACCATCCTTCCCACCTCAACCCCCTCACGCTCAGGACAATTCGAGTATTTTATTCCAGTAAACACAAGACGATTATATTTAGCGACAAGGTGATTTTATACAGACACAAGACGATTTTATTCAGATGAGACTATGTATTGGAGCTTGAGTGTGCCCGTCAGCCCTTCATTGGTTGGAATAATAATAAAGTATTCTGTTTTGACATCGGCAGATTTCATTATTATTATTATTATTATTATTATTATTACTGTTGTTGTTGTTAGCTGAGTGAGTACATGAACTTAGAAGTGTCAATCGA